>NW_003298932.1:42825-83412 GCF_000151645.1 Tuber melanosporum
TGTTGTCGCAGCCTCACATTGGGTTCCACCTAGTTTGTCATTGTTATGGTATTCGGATGGTAGGTAGTACTTGTAACCGGTACGGGTACTTGGTTATTGGTTTTGTTTTATGTTTGTTTTAAGTATCGCTTTGATACTTGGTTTGTTTTAAGTATCGTTTGATACTTGGTTTTGTTTTATGTTTGTTTTAAGTATCGCTTTGATACTTGGTTTGTTTTAAGTATCGTTTGATACTTGGTTTTGTTTTATGTTTGTTTTAAGTATCGCTTTGATACTTGGTTTGTTTTAAGTATCGTTTGATACTTGGTTTTGTTTTATGTTTGTTTTAAGTATCGCTTTGATACTTGGTTTGTTTTTAAGTATCGTTTGATACTTGGTTTTGTTTTATGTTTGTTTTAAGTATCGCTTTGATACTTGGTTTGTTTTAAGTATCGTTTGATACTTGGTTTTGTTTTATGTTTTGTTTTAAGTATCGCTTTGATACTTAAAGAGTTTTACCAAAGAGTATCAATTGATACCCTTGATTAGTTTCGTTCATGCTAGACATGAACAGATTTGTGTATTTAAAAGACCGCCTGTTTCTACGATAGAAAAGGCAGGCTTCGACAGACAGTATTTCAATATACTTGGTTGAACGGTTACTTCTTTGTTCCTCAGTACGCCCTCGAAGCCTCCTTTAGTTCTCAGCTCTTGCCTCATCTCTGGAAGAGCAGGCCACCTGCCAACTATCGTATCCATTATCGATAACGTGATTAGCACCTTGCGAACACGTTACAGTACTAAGATGAGCTTGTCGAGAGCCTGCTCCATAGCCTCATTTTCCTCATCGCTGCTTTCGAATTCTGACTCGAAGTATGGTGCCCAAAACCCATCTCTAGCTTCAAGTTTCATCTGCCATCGCTCAGTTTCTGGCATCGTTGGTGTCCAGCACATTTTGATGTAATTGATCGTCGGGGGGAGGGATTAGTTTGGCATGTTGTCTTTCCACCAAGCATTTACCATACTAATAGCGTGTTCCAGTCTTTCCAGTGGTTCCTAACTGTTTTCGCTCGTTGGATATCCTTTCTATTTGACCAGCAACTCATCATTCCCTTATCTAAGGCGGTGGTCTCGGATTTCTTCAACTTCCCATTCATCCTTTTTATCAATGATAATAGGTGCAGGTTAAGAGTGAATTCTTCCAGAGAACTTGGTGTCATCATTTGTGTAGAACTGTTTGACAGCAGAGGCGTGGAAGATGGTGGTATTGCAGTGGTACATGCGTCCATCCATCTGGACCGTGTAGTTTTCCGTATGTTCATCGAAAGATAAAACTTTGAAAGGTCCTCGCCATCGAGGTTGTAGTTTCTTGCTGCATCCAACCTTGGTAATGAACATGTTTCCATGTACCATAACCTTATCACCTGGTGGGATAGGAACATGCTTGCATCGTCGCTTTTGGGCAGTAGTGGTACTCTGGAATCTGGCAGCTTTACCAGCTTGAAAGGCATCATTCCGAATAGCTTGATGGCGGTTTAGCTGGTGATCAGAGGCGGGGACTGAGGAATTCTTGAATAGGGTTGTAGGTAGGAGAGGGTATTGGCGGCCGAAGATTACCTTGTATGGTGACATTCCCAAAGTGTCCATTCCCAAAGTGTCTGAGTATCCAGCATTAATATATGGGGCTTACTCGACGAGGGCTGGTTCCCATTTTGTTTGTCGTTTATTGATCATGTTCCTAATTCCGGTTTTGACTTCGCAGATCTTCCGTTCTGCTTGGCAATTAGTCTCATGATGCCTGTAACGTGTTCGCAGGGTGCTAATCACGTTATCGGTAATAAGTACGATAATAGGCAGGTGGCCTGCTCTTCCAGACAGGAGGCGAGAACTGAGAACTAAAGGAGGCTTCGAGGGTGTACTGGGGAACAAAGAAGTAACCGTTCAACCAAGTATATTGGAATACAGTCTGTCGAAGTCTGCCACTTCTATCATAGAAACAGGTGGTCTTTAAATACACAAATCTGTTCATGTCTAGCATGAACGAAACTAATTAAAGGTATTAATCGATACTCTTTGGTAAAACTCCTTAAGTATCAAAACGATACTTAAAACAAAACGTAAAACAAAACCAAGTATCAAACGATACTTAAAACAAACCAAGTATCAAAGCGATACTTAAAACAAGACATAAAGCAAAACCAAGTATCAAACGATACTAAAAACCAGACATAAAACAAAACCAAGTATAAAACAAAACCAATAACCGAGTACCCGTACCGGTTACATTCCCCCAAACAAAACAACTGTTTAAACAAACAAAACCTAATAATCATCAAAAGCGGAGTCTGACAAACTAAAAGCTTCAGTTTCCACTAAAAACTCTTCATCGTAAGTGTCATACCAGGGACAAGAGGAAACCCAGAGAAAACACTTAGACTCGAAGAAATGCAAATCACAGTAGTCACGAATACCAGATTCACGTTGTACATCAACCCAAGCGTGATCGCAATCAGCACAGTAATCTATCCAAAGGATTTCGAAGTAGTCTTCAAGTTGGATAACATCGCAGTTCAACCACAGTCCAACAATCTGTTGTTGTAGCCTCACATTGAGTTCCACATAGTTTGACATCGTTATGGTATTTGGATGGTGATTGATGACTAGATAAGGTTGTCGAGAGCCTGCTCCATAGCTTGATTTTCCTCATCGCTGCTTTCGAATTTCGACTCAAAGTATGGTGCCCAAAATCCATCTCTAGCTTCGTGTTCTGCATGTCATCCCTCAGTTTCTGGCATTGTAGGTGTCCAGCACATGGTGATATAATTGATTGTTTGGGGGAGGGACTCCTTTGGCATATTTGTTTTTCCACTATTTGTTTAACATATCCATAGCATGCTCTAGTCCTTCTAGTGGTTCCCAGCTATTCTCACTCATCGGATATCCTTTCCATTTGACTAGGAACTGATCATTTCCATGCCAAAGGCGGTGGTCTCGGATTTCTTCAACTTCCCATTCATCTTTCTTCTCAATGACGATAGGTGCGGGTCAAGAGTGGGTTCTTCCAGGGAACTTGGAGTCGTCATTTGTGTGGAATCATTTGACAGCAGAGGCGTGAAAAACTGCAGTATTGCGACAGTAGATGCGTCCATCCATCTGAACAGTGTAGTTCTCTGTATGTTCGTCAAAGGATATGACTTTGAAAGGTCCTCGCCATCGGGGTTGCAGTTTCTTGCTGCGTCCAACATTGGTTATGAACATGCTTCCATGTACCATGAGCATATCACCTGGTAGAATAGGGACATGTTTGCATCGTCGCTTTGGAGCAGTAGTGGTGCTTCGGAATTGGGCAGCTTTAACAGCCTGGAAGGCATCATTCCGAATTGCTTGATGGGGGTTTAGATGATCGTCAGAGGCAGGGACTGAGGAGTTCTTAAATAGTATTGTAGGTAGGAGGGGGTATTGACAGCCAAAGACTGCCTTGTATAGTGACATTCCCAAGGTATCTGAAAATCCGGCATTCATATATGCAGTGAGCTGAACAAGGGCTGGTTCTCAGTTGGTTTGCCGTTCATTGATCATGTTCCTGATTCCAGTCTTGACTTCGCGAATCTTTCTTTCTGCTTGGCCATTAGTCTCATGATGTCCAGGGGCAGCCATAATCTGGTTGATTCCGAGGGACGTCAAAGTTTGCTTCCAGAATCTGGCGGTGCAACGGGGATCAGCATCATTGATAATAGATAAGGGGTACCCATGGGGTGTGAATAGGTATCTTTGGAGGTTGTTCCAGGTGTCTTTGGAGAAATCGGTAACCTTCATTAGTATGAGCCATGTATATCCAGAAACTTGATCCACCGCTACCAGGATTGTGTCATATCCGGCGGATTTGTTGAATGGTCCTGCGAAATCGATGGCGTAGGATTCGAATATTTTACATGGTAGTTGGAGGGTCTGTGCTTTCCCTTCAGGTAGTTGTGTTCGCTCCTTATTTGCCAGGCATAGTTCACATTGTTTGACGAAGTCGTGGAAGTCCTTTCGCATTGCAGGCCAGTAGACATATTCCGAGGTGTATTGGAGGTTGCGGTCTGCACTGTGGTGTCCTTTGTTGTGAACCTCAGTAATGACATATTTTCTGATTGTCATTCCATTGAACCTATAGCCTTTTGGGATGTATAGGCAATGTTCACCATAACAGGTACTGGTATAGACCATTCCGTTGGATATATTGTAGGGGGCGAGATCTCCATGCCTAGAGCCATCCATAGCTTTGAAGTATATCGGATCATGGCGATATCCTGCTATCATTTGGCTTCGAAACGATGATGTTAATTCTTCTGTGGTTGATCTAACATCTCGTTCATCCTCAATGAGGGATCCTCTTGTTGGTTCGATCGGAGCTTCCTCTTTCTCCAAGGTTTCATAGAGTTGTTGACGATGCTCGGGAATAGTAGGGGGTATGACCGAGACAATGGTTTCATTGTTGTAAACTCGTAAGGGTCCACCATATAGTGGTTGTGAATCAGTTATGGGAGGAGAGGATGGCGGGGCTAACTGTGGAGGGTGTAAATAGAATATCGCATCCACATAGGCTGTTGCTTGTTTGAGTTCTTCAAGACCTTGGTATCGTGTTGGAACAGGATTAAGAGTATGAGGAGATTGGGTTGATTCATCTTCATCGATCATCTCTTCTGCTCCTTCTGCAGTGTCAAAGCTGGTGTTTTTGGAATCTTCATCAGGCATATAGTACGGTCGCTGGTATCTGTTGCCGAACTTAATCTCAGTCTGGTCAAAAGGGCAGGGGTCGTGATAACAGTGGGACTAGTGGAGTCTGCTTTGTTCAAGTTCGTGAGGAGGTGTGCTGCGGAGCGTGCAATTGTCTTTCCATTCTTCTTCAATGTCCTTTCCTCGTTCCGTTCCAGCAGCGCTGTACATGGTGTAAGAGAAAGGATTGGAGGGAGCGGCAGAGCTGGCAGTAGCAATCGATCGTTCTTGTTCATAGGAGGTGTCGTCAGGGCTGTCTTCGCTTTGTCTTGTATGGTCATGAACAAGAGGAGGTTCTGTGAGGTCTTGATTCTCATATAGGCGGGAGAGAGCATCAGCTAAATAGTTCGTTCTTTCAGGGGTATAGATGATTTTTGCATTGTATTTGCTGATTTCGCCTATCCATCTTGTTCTTCTTCTTCCATTTATTGTTTCTGTTTTTAGATTAGTGAGAGGTTGGTAGTCGCTAACAATAGTGAAGGTATTGCCCATCAGGATGTGGTTGAAAGCTGCGAGAGCATCAATCACAGCAAGGGCTTCCTTGTCTGTTATTCCATAGTTTATCTGTGAGTTAGTGAACTTCCTGCTGTGTAATGCCACCGGTCTTGCCGTTTCATAGGAGGCTCCTTGTCCAACCCATACTCCAACTCCAACATCCGATGCATCAGTAATGAGCCATATCAGTTCTGGATTACTATAGTCAATAGGTTGAATAACGTTGGCATTCTTAATGAACTCCTTGATGTTGGTAAAGGCTTGGTCATGAGTGTGGGTCCAGACAAATTCTGCATTGCCGGTAAGGTCTGTGAGCGGCGCTGTTACAGTGGCGTGGTGTGGTAGGAACTGGGAAATATAGTTGACTAGTCCTAGGAATCGCATAAGTTTCTTTTGATTCTGGGGTGTCGTCCATTCTGTTAAACAGGATATTTTTCCAGGGGCTGCAGGTATTCCTTCATCATCTATAACATGTCCCAGGATATCGAGTTTATCGGCAAACAGGATTGATTTGTTTCTGCTAGCGTAGAATTTAGCTTCCCTAAGTTTGGTACAAACCAAACCTATATGGTAGGCGTGTTCTATTTTGGTGTTCAAGAAGATGAGAATATCATCAATGTAGACCCAAACAAAATGGTGGAGGTATTCGTTCAGGAGATTTTCCATAATTCGCATAACAGTGGTGGGCACATTCATATTCCCTTGTAATATAACTCAGCTAATGAAACTTCCGAACGGTGTTTTGAAACTGTTGTAGCGTTCGCTTTCTGGATCTAACCTTGTTTGGAAGTAGGCATCGCTTAGGTCAATCTTACTTCGGAATCTAGCCCGTCCAACTACATTTAGGATCTGGGTTTGGTTTGGGATAGAGCAGCTGTCCATAACCGTGTTTTCATTCTGTAGCGTGAGGTCAACTAAGGGACGGATTATTTTGCCATCTGCTTTGGGTTGAACAAATATAGAAGCAGCACCTGGGGCTTCTGCTTGGTAGATGACTCCTCTTCTTTGTTGTTTGTTGATCTAATCACAAAGTGGGCTTTTGTATGAGTCAGGAATAGAGTAGGTGGGTTGGTTCTTGAGATTAGAGGAGTTTCGGAGGTGAATGTAGTGATTCACCTCTCTCATAGTCGGTGGTTCTTCGGGTATTTGATCAGGCAAAACATCAGAGTATTTATCCAATAGTCGTTGGGCAGTTGCTTTACAGACTGCGGCTCGGTACTCTCCACTTGTTAGCTTGCATGAGACTCTGACCTTCTGATCTGGCAAATCGATGGTTGATTCCCCACACCTGATTATAGCTTTGTGGCGGTTCAGGAATGGCATACCTATTAGGGCATCGTATTTGGCTAGATTTCCAACCAGTATTTCTTGAGGGGGTAGTACAGCAGAACCAAGTCGAATAGTCACACTACAGGTTTTATTGCTTGTGGATCATGATCCCTTTACTGCCATATTGACTGGTATGGGTTGGTTAAGGTCTCGATTTGGGAGTCCATGGACAGAGACAAAGGCATTACTGATCATATCTCTTCTGATTGTGCCAGTGTCGAAAAGGACTCGAGCCTTTTTACCATTGATCAGAATAGTACCTTCGAGAGCAGTGTGTGCTTTGAATGTAGCCAGAGGTCGAACACTGTTGCATTCCACATCGATATATCTGATATGGATCTCCTCATATTCGCTGGGTTGGGTATCATCACTATCGCTCTCAACATTGTTGGCTGATACTTCTTGCTTAATTGCCTTTCCTTTCCCTTTCTTCGTAGGGCAGTTCCTTGCCATATGCCCTGTTTTTCCACATTCAAAACATTCTCCTTTCTGCCGTCTCGATTGTTTGGAGGATTTTGTTTTCTTCTAGAAAACCCGTGGGGTATGGTCTTCAGAGTTGCTGGGGGCCTTGTGCCGTGGTTGGTTATTCCTACTAGAGGATGTCTGTGTTTTGTATGCTTTGGTTTCATGGAGAATGGCGTCCTTCCGTTCTGCTCTAGCAATTATTGTTGCAATATCGTCGTCATCTTCCTCAAGGGGTTCCACCTCTCGTCAGAGGGTAGCGTGCATAGTATCATAGAACCGTCGTTTAAGGATGTACTTGGAAATGCTTCTTTCCTTCATTCGGTCCTTATACATTAATAGATCCGTAGCTACATTTGTAATTCTTTTTACATGCGTTCCATTAACTTGCTGGAGCTGGTTGAATTTGTTGTATAGGAGGTCGTTGGTAATAGAGGATTGGAATCGCCCTTTAAGGTAATCGAGAACTGTAGTTCCTCTTAATCTTACATTCCCGCCGTATTCCTTATAGCATTCGTGGTATGCGTCGGTTGCCTTTCCTTTGCAGAATGATCCAATGTATAGTCTGGTTGTAGGGTCTTCCGCATTTTTCCCTTGCAGGAGAAGATAGTGTGTGAGTTTCATCGCCCATCGGTCAAAGGCTTCGGGTTTGAAGTCTTTTCCTTCTCCTATAAACTTCGCTGGGAGGTGGAGTTTAAACCTAGGGGGTTCAAATGCTGCGGGTACCTCCTCTTCTTCAGGCCTAGCCCGAGATTTTCCTCCTCCAGAGGGCCCTCCTCCTGTGCTTGCCATGTCTGATTCGCTACTGGATTTGGGGTCGATTGGTGGTTCAAAGAAAGGCTTCTTTGCTGGAGTAGAAGTGAACTCTCCTGGAGGTTGAGTGTCTTCCGTGTTTGCAGGTTCACCCGGCTCCTTAGCAGAGCGCCGGGGTTGTTTCTTTCTTGTAAGGTCTTGCCGTGGGATTTGCTTCCCACTCCTGGTCGTCAAAGACTCTATCTTGGGTTTGAGATAAAGCTGAATGTGCTGTGATTCTGCCGCTTCTCTCCGCTAGCATTCTGGTGGATATTGATAGGTTAATCAGGCCTAAATCGGGGGATAGGTTCTTAACCACTTGCGGAGGTTAAAAAAATGTAACATGGTCGCAGGGTGCTAATCACGTTATCGGTAATAAGTACGATAGTTGGCAGGTAGCCTGCTCTTCCAGAGAGGAGGTGAGAGCTGAGAACTAAAGGAGGCTTCGAGGGTGTACTGGGGAACAAAGAAGTAACCTTTCAACCAAGTATATTGGAATACTGTCTGTCGAAGTCTGCCTCTTCTATCGCAGAAACAGGCAGTCTTTAAATACACAAATCTCTTCATATCTAGCATGAACGAAACTAATCAAAGGTATCAATCGATACTCTTTGGTAAAACTCCTTAAGTATCAAAACGATACTTAAAACAAAACATAAAACAAAACCAAGTATCAAACGATACTTAAAACAAACCAAGTATCAAAGCGATACTAAAAACAAGACATAAAACAAAACCAAGTATCAAACGATACTTAAAACAAACTAAGTATTAAAGCGATACTTAAAACAAGACATAAAACAAAACCAAGTATCAAACGATACTTAAAACAAACTAAGTATCAAAGCGATACTTAAAGCAAGACATAAAACAAAACCAAGTATAAAACAAAACCAATAACCGAGTACCTGTACCGGTTACAATGCCCAGGAGTGGCCATAATGTGATTGATTCCCAGGGAGGTCAAGTTTTGTTTCCAGAATCTAGTGGTAAAACGGGGATCAGCATCACTGACAATAGATAATAGGTATCCATGCGGGGTAAATAGGTATCGTTGGAGGTTATTCCAGATGTCTTTGGAGGAATCGGTAACCTTTGTTGGTATGAGCCACGTATATCCAGAAAACCGATACACAGCTACCAGGATAGTGTTATATCCGGCGGACTTGTTGAATAGTCCTGCAAAGTCAATGGCATACGATTCAAAAATTTTGCAACGTAATTGGAGGGTCTGTGCTTTTCCTTCAGGGCGTTGTATCCTTTCCTTGTTTGCCTATCAGAGTTCACATTGTTTGACAAAGTCACGGAAATCCTTTTGCGTTTCAGGCCAGTAAACATATTCTGAGGCATATTGGAGGTTTCTGTCGGCACTATGGTGTCCTTTGTTGTGAATTTCTGTAATGACATATTCCCTAATAGTCATTCCATTGAACCTATGGCCTTTCGGGATGTACAGGCCATATTTACTGTAACAGGTGCTGGTATAGAACATTCCATTGGATATGTTGTAGGGGGCGAGGTCTTCATGCCTGGAGCTATCCATAGCTTTGAAGTAGATGGGGTCATGGCAATATCCTGCTATCATCTGGCTTCAGAAAGAGGAGGTTAATTCCTCTGTGGTTGATCTAACGTCCCGTTTGTCTTCAATGAGGCTTCCTCTTGTTGTTTCGATGGGGGTCTCTTCTTCTTCAAAGGTTTCATAGAGCTGTCGGCAGTGCACCAGAATTGTGGGAGGCATGACAGAAACAATGGTTTCATTATTATATACTCACAATAGCCCACCATACAGAGGTCGTGAATCGAGTATGGGTGAAGAGGATGGCAGTGCTGACTGCAGAGGCTGTAGGTAAGATATTGCATCCATGTAGGCTGCTACTTGTTCGAGCTGTTCAAGGCCTAAGTGCTGTCTTAGAGTGGGATTAAGGGTAAGGGGAGGTTGGATTGGCTCGCTAATAACTTCATCCATCATCTCTTCTCCTTTTTCTATAGTGTCGAAACTGGTGTCTTTGGAATCGTCTGCAGACAGATCGTACAGTCGCTGGTATTTGTTGCCGAATTTAATTTCAGTTTGGTGAAAGGCACAGGTATTGAGATAACAATGAGACCAGTAGAGTCTGCTTTGTTCAACCTTGTGAGGAGGTGTACTGCGGAGAGTGCAATCATCTTTCCAGTCATCATCGATGTCTTTTCCTCGTTCTGTTCCAGCAGCTCCGTACATAGTGTAAGAGAAAGGATTGGAGGAAGAGGTAGTACTGGCCATGGCCATCGATGGTTCTTATTCATGGGAGGTGTCATCAGGACTATCTTCGCTTTGCCTTGTATGGTTATAAACAAAAGGGGGGTCTGTGATTGTTTGGTTCTCATAAAGGCAGGAGAGTGCATCAGCTAAATAGTTGGTTCTTCCAGGGGTATAGATGATTTTTGCGTTGTATTTGCTGGTTTCTCCTATCCATCGTGTTCTTCTCCTTCTCGGGACTTTTTCCGTCTTTGGATTAGTGAGAGGTTGGTGGTCAGTAACAATGGTGAATGTATAGCCCATCAGGATGTGGTTGAAAGCGGCAAGAGCATCAATAACTGCAACGGCTTCCTTGTCTGTGGTTCCATAGTTCATTTGTGAGTTGGTGAATTTTCTGCTGTGTAGCGCTGCCAGCCTTGCTGTTTCATGCGATGGTCCTTGACCAACCCATGCTCCAACTCTAACATCTAATGTATCAGTAATCAGCCAGATTGGTTATGGTATACTGTAGTCGATGGGTCGTATAACATTGGCGTTCTTTATTAACTCCTTAATGTTGGTAAATACTTGGTCGTGGGTGTGTGTCCAGACAAATTCAGCATTTCAGGTAAGATCTATAAGCGGTGCTGTCACACTGGCATGGTGTGGTAAAAACTGGGAAATATAGTTGACTAGTCCCAAGAATCGTATGAGTTCCATTTGAGTTGGGGGTGTTGTCCATTCTGTTAAACAGGATATTTTTCTGGGCACAGCATGTATCCCTTCATCATCTATTACATGTCCCAGAATATCGAGTTTGTCGGCAAATAGGGTTGACTTGTTCTTACTAGCGTAGAACTTAGCTTCTCTTAGCCTGGTACAAACCAAACCTATATGGTATGTATGTTCTGCTTCGGAGTTTGAGAAAATGAGGATATCGTCGATGTAGACCCACACAAAATGGTGGAGAAATTCGCTTAGGAGGTCTTCCATAATTCGCATGAATGTGGTGGGCGCATTCATATTACCTTGTAATATAACTTGGCTAATAAAACTTCTGAAGAGTGTTTTGAAACTGTTGTAGCATTCGCTTTCTGGATCTAACCTTGTTTGGAAGTAGGCATCACTTAGGTCAATCTTGCTTCGGAATCTAACACATCCAACTGCGTTCAGAATTCGGTTTTGGTTTGGGATTGCCGAACTGTCCATAACCATATTTTCATTCCGTAGTTTAAGGTCAACAAGGGGGCAGATTCTTTTGCCATCTGCTTTGGGTTGGACAAACATAGGTATGGCACCTGGTGCTTCTGCTCGGTAGATGACTCCTCTTCGTTGTTGCTGGTTTATCCAGTCACATAGTTGGTTTTTAAATGCGTCTGGGATGGAGTATGTTGGTTGGTTCTTGAGGTTAGAGGAGTCTCGAAGGCAGATGTGATAGTTCACTTTCCTCATAGGTGGAAGTTCTTCAGGAATCTGATCAGGGAAAACATCTGAGTACTCATGCAATAGGCGTTGGACAGTTACTTCACATACTGCAGCTCGGTATTCTCCGCTAGTTGGTTTGCATGAGACTCAGACATTCTGATCTGGGAAATCGATGGTTGATTCTCTGCATCAGATTATAGCTTTGTGGCGGTTCAGGAACAGCATTCCTACCAAGACATCATATTTGGCTAGGTTTCCGACTAGCATCTCCTGGGAGGGTAGGATGGCAAAACCAAGTCGGATAGTTACATTACAAGTCTTATGGCTTATGGATCGTGATCCTTTTACTACCATATTGACAGGTATGGGCTGGTTCAGATTTCGAGTTGGAATTCCATGAATGGAGAGAAAAGCATTACTGATCATATCTCTTCCAATCGTGCCAGTATTGAATAGGACTCGAGCATTTTTGTCATTGATCAGAATAGTTCCTTCTAAGGTGGCGTGTATTTTGAATGTAGCGGGAGGTCGGGTACTATTGCATTTTACATCAATGTACCCAATATGAATCTCCTTGTAACCGGTACGGGTACTCGGTTATTGGTTTTGTTTTGTGTTTGGTTTTAAGTATCACTTTGATACTTGGTTTGTTTTAAGTATCGTTTGATACTTGGTTTTGTTTTAAGTATCGTTTGATTCTTGGTTTTGTTTTATGTTTTGTTTTAAGTATCGCTTTGATACTTGGTTTTGTTTTAAGTATCGTTTGATTCTTGGTTTTGTTTTATGTTTTGTTTTAAGTATCGCTTTGATACTTGGTTCGTTTTAAGTATCGTTTGATTCTTGGTTTTGTTTTATGTTTTATTTTAAGTATCGCTTTAATACTTGGTTTGTTTTAAGTATCGTTTGATACTTGATTTTGTTTCATGTTTTGTTTTAAGTATCGTTTTGATACTTAAATTAGTTTTGCCAAAGTGTATCAATTGATATCTTTGATTTGTTTCGTTCATGCTAGACATGAACAGAGTCGTGTATTTAAAAACCGCCTGATTCCACAATGGAATAGGCAGACTTCGACACACTGTATTTCAATATACTTGGTTCAACGGTTACTTTTCGTTCCCCATTACACCTTCGAAATATCCTTTAGTTCTCAGCTCTCGACTTCTCTCTGGTAGTGCAGGCCACCTGCCAACTATTGTATCTTTACCAATAACGTGACTAGCACCTTGCGAACACATTACAATCTCAAACTCTTGACGTACAGTGCCTCATCAGAAGAGTTCGTGATTTGGGACATGTTTAATTGCGGTTATACTATGAGACCATGGGGTGGGGTTGTCAACAGTGCTCACGCGATGCGAGTGTACGATCAACCCTCAACTCCCACCTCTTAATGATCAACAGTTAATAATTAATTATCTGCTATGTCTATTTTATAGTAAAATAATAAAAAATAAGGCTAGCTAATACTTTGTATAACCTCTCCTTGCTTCCAATACTGCAGCTACTCTACCAGGCATTGATTTCCACAACTTTTCAAAAAACCTCTCAGGAATTGTCTCCTAAACTAAAGATAATACTTGTGCAAGCCTCTTCTTAACAGCTTCGTTTCCTCTCGGGGTATCTCCAATTCTTGGATATTGCTGGTGTAATCACTTTTTAAGCTCTACCCATACATGCTTAATAGGATTCAAATCAGGGGAATATGGGGGGTGCTCCTCAATCTGAATACAATTTCTCCCAAGCCCATCCATGATACTATATGCCTTATAAACAGGAGCATTATCCTGCTGAAAATAAATATCTTCAAGTTGCATACCAAAGGAAATCATTTGATAAATTACAGGAAAAAGGTGTCTTCTTAAGAGTCTAACATACCTGGTCTTGTTGACATTTTGGATAATAGGAACCAAAGGACCTTTTCTCTTACCCCAAAAGCCCCCCCATACCATAAGCGAAATACCCTTATCCTTTTCCTTTGGGTGAATACAATTTACAAGCCACTGCTCTCCAGGTTCTCTGAAAACCCATTGCTGCCTTGGATCCCTGGATTTCTCCACACTGTACTCATCACTCCAGATGACTCTCTCAAAATTCTCAGCTGTCCAATTCCTATGAGCTGTAGCCCATCTTAGTCTCTTAGCTATGTGGACAGCTTTGAGCTTGGGTCTTGACTTGGCTAGCCATTTCTTAATATTGGCATCTCTGAGTACTCTATCCACTATAAATTTGTTAGAGAATCATATTCTATCACTCAGCCTCAGATGGGTACCAACCAGTAGAAAGAGAAACACCCAGCACATATTTATCCCTGAAATCTGATCAGGTCATTTTCTGGTTGGATTTGGCAGCCTGGATAATTGTGTAACGCTGTCGCTGACTGAGAACAGGTGTGCGACCAGGACGAGGAATATTATTCAAGGACAAATGCTCACATACACAAGTGAGAAAGCTTTTAATAGTTAACCATAGCCAGCCAATAATTTGTGCAACCAGAGCAATATTCCAAAGGCAGTGGAAAAATCCGATGATCATGCCTTTTTCCACATTGGTCATTTCAGTTCGAGTGGTCTTTGAGTTTTGCTTTTTTAGCTTGGATTTATATCTGGATCGGTTAACGATTGGAAATTCAGAGGAAATTAAAATTAAAGAACTATTCAAATAGAGGATCAATGTATCGTGGTATAAATATTGTATGGGGCAGGTATCATACGGTCGTGCGATCAGCAAGCTGGCATTTGGCGAGGTGGCATTTGGTAAGGTGGCATTTTTAGTGAGGTTGTTTAGTAAGACGATCACGAATACTTCTGACGAGGTACTGTACAAGAAGTTGATCTGTTCCACAAGGAAGCTCTAACATAACCTTTGTAACCAGTATGGACACTCAGTTATTAGTTTTGTTTTATGTTTTGTTTTAAGTATCGCTTTGATACTTAGTTTGTTTCGTTCATGCTAGACATGAACAGAATTGTGTATTTAAAGACCGCCTGATTCCATGATAAAAAAGGCAGACTTCGACAGACAGTATCTCAATATACTTGGTTGAACAGTTACTTCTTTGTTTCTCAGTACACCCGCGAAGCCTCCTTTAGTTCTCAGCTCTCGCCTCCTCTCTGGAAGAGCAGGCCACCTGCCAACTATCGTACCTATTACCGATAACGTGATTAGTACCTTACGAACACGTTACAACCTTGAGCACCTTGAACACTTTCTCCTCCTTGCCTTTTGCGAATTCCGGATCTGGAAAGGCCTTGTCTCTTACCTCCTTAACATCAGCCTTATATCCTAGAGGGAAGCTGTGTCCCAGGTAGGGAATGGAAAATGTGCGATCTTTGATGACCTGTAGCTGTTTTCCCCACAATTCAATATAATGCCCCCACATCATAATAGCCCTTCGTTGTGTCAAACGTATGAATGCTGTTAAACCTGGGGCAAAGGTAGACATTTGATTTGTAATGGTAGTGAAAAGAATCACTCAGTTGTATTGACGGCTGAAGGTGTATATGGCTGTGTTTGTCTTTAGATGGGTGCTGGTAGAGCGCTTAAGTAAGAAAACTACTACAAGAGGGTAACCCCATTACCCGGCCCGCCACACATCAAGATGTGAACAGGTGAGAGAGCTCTTTAAATATCATATGATGGGCTTGGCGGTCAACCCTTCTGGATACTATCCCCTAGGAAATAGTATCCAAAAAGCTTAGCCGCACAGGCACTATGCTAAATATAGGAGATGTACAAGTAAAGCGCAAGGAGGCTATCCTCCAATCTTTCTAACTATCACCACATATATCCATTCTCTATCAGGTGTCTCCTTCTGCTTTCGTATTCCCATCCTAAGGTTGAAGGCAGTAGCTGCTCGGTATGCTTGCTGTTGCTGTCGTTCTCCACTGTCGCTCTATCGTTCTTACCTGTAGCCCTTGGAAGGTCATCACCTACAGCCGTCGGAAGAAAGTTATTGTTGTTGGATAGTACGAGAGTCCGGTAGATGCTACAAGCATGGGAAAGGGTCATTATTATCTGGCACCGTTGTTTGTCGCTGGAAAGCATGGAAGCCATCGGAAGGAAACAAGTTGGAAGTATCAGATACGTAAAGTGTAACGTGTTCGCAAGGTGCTAATCACGTTATCGGTAATAGATATGATAGTTGGCAGGTGGCCTGCTCTTCCAGAGAGGAGGCGAGAGCTGAGAACTAAAGGAGGCTTCGAGGGTGTACTGGGGAACAAAGAAGTAACCGTTCAACCAAGTATATTGAAATACTGTCTGTCGAAGTCTGCCTTTTCTGTCGTAGAAATAGGCGGTCTTTAAATACACAAATCCGTTCATGTCTAGCATGAACGAAACTAATCAAAGGTATCAATTGATACTCTTTGGTAAAACTCTTTAAGTATCAAAGCGATACTAAAAACATAAAACAAAAGCAAGTATCAAACGATACTTTAAAACAAACCAAGTATCAAAGTGATACTTAAAACAAAACATAAAACAAAACCAAGTATCAAACGATACTTTAAAACAAACCAAGTATCAAAGCGATACTTAAAACAAAACATAAAACAAAACCAAGTATCAAACGATACTTTAAAACAAACCAAGTATCAAAGCGATACTTAAAACAAAACATAAAACAAAACCAAGTATCAAACGATACTTTAAAACAAACCAAGTATCAAAGCGATACTGAAAACAAAACATAAAACAAAACCAAGTATCAAACGATACTTTAAAACAAACCAAGTATCAAAGCGATACTTAAAACAAAACATAAAACAATAACCAAGTACCCGTACTGGTTACATTCCCCAAAACAAAACAACTGTTTAAACAAACAAAACCTAATAATCATCAAAAGCGGATTCCGACAAACTCATGGCTTCAGTTTCTGCAAGAAATTCTTCATCATAAGTATCACACCAGGGGCAAGAAGAAACTCTAAGGAAACATTTAGACTCGAAGAAATCTAAATCACAGTAGTCACGAATACCAGATTCGTGCTGTACATCAACCCAAGCATGGTCGCAATCAGGACAGTAGTCAATCCAGAGGATTTCGAAATAGTCTTCAAGTTGGATAACATCGCGGTTCAACAACAGTCCAACAACCTGTTGTCGCTGCCTCACATTGAGCTCCACATAGTTTGACATCGTTATGGTATTCGGATGGTGATTGGTGACTAGATAAGGTTGTCGAGGGCCTGCTCCATAGCTTGGTTTTCCTCATCGCTACTTTCGAACTCCGACTCAAAGTATGGTGCCCAAAACCCATCTCTAGCTTCGAGTTCTGCGTGCCATCGCTCAGTTTCTGGCATTGTAGGTGTCCAACACATGGGGATATAATTGATTGTTGGGGGGAGGGATTCATTTGGCATGTTGTCTTTCCACCATTCGTTCACCATATCCATAGCGTGCTCAAGTCCTTCCAGTGGTTCCCAACTGTTTTCGCTTGTCAGATATCCTTTCCATTTGACTAGGAACTGATCATTTCCATGCCAAAGGCGGTGGTCTCTGATTTCTTCAACTTCCCATTCATCCTTCTTATCGATGATGATAGGTACAGGCCGAGAGTGGGTCCTTCCAGGAAACTTGGAGTTGTCATTTGGATGGAATCGCTTCACGGCTGAGGCGTGGAAGACTGCAGTATTGCGGCGGTACATGCGTCCATCCATCTGGACAGTGTAGTTTTCCGTATGCTCGTCAAAGGATATGACTTTGAAGGGTCCGCGCCATCGGGGTTGTAGTTTCTTGCTGCGTCCGACATTGGTAAGGAACATGTTACCATGTACCATGAGCATGTCTCCTGGTGAGATGGGGACATGTTTGTGTCGTCGTTTCTGGGCAGTAGTGGTGCTTCGGAATCGGGCAGCCTTAACAGCTTGGAAGGCATCATTCCGAATATCTTGGTGGCGGTTTAGATGGTCATCAGAGGCAGGGACTGAGGAGTTCTTGAATAGAGTTGTAGGTAAGAGAGGATATTGGCGGCCAAAAACTGCCTTGTATGGTGACATCTCCAAGGTATCTGAAAATCCGGCGTTGATATATGCAGCGAGCTCAACAAGGGCTGGTTCCCAATTAGTTTGTCGTTCATTGATCATATTCCTAATTCCGGTCTTAACTTTGCGAATCTTTCTCTCTGCTTGGCCATTCGTCTCATGATGTCCAGGGGCAGCCATGATGTGGTTTATTCCGAGAGAGGTCAAGGTTTACTTCCAGAATCTGGCGGTAAAGTGGGGATCATCATCACTGACAATAGATAAGGGGTACCCGTGGGGGGTAAACAAGTATCGTTGTAGGTTATTCCAGGTGTCTTTGGAGGAGTCGGTAATCTTCATTGGTATTAACCAGGTGTATCGAGAGAATCGATCCACAGCTACCAGGATGGTGTCATATCTGGCGGACTTGTTGAATGGTCCTGCGAAATCGATGGCATAGGATTCGAATATTTCACAAGGTAGTTGGAGGGTCTGAGCTTTCCCTTCAGGAAGTTGTGTTCGCTCCTTATTTGCCTGACAGAGTTCGCATTGCCTGACAAAATCGTGCAAGTCCTTTCGCATTTCAGGCCAATAAACATATTCTGAGGTGTATTGGAGGTTGCGATCCGCACTGTGGTGTCCTTTGTTGTGAACCTCGGATATGACATATTCTCTAATAGTCATTCCATTGAACATATGGCCCTTTGGTATGTATAGGCAGTGTTCACCATAACCGGTGCTGGTATATACCATTCCGTTTGATATGTTGTAGGGAGCAAGATCTCCATGCCTGGAGCTATCCATGGCTTTGAAGTAAATTGGGTCATGGCGATATCCTGCTATCATTTGGCTTCGGAAAGAGGAGGTTAATTCTTCTGTGGTTGATCTAATATCCCGTTCATCCTCAATTAGGAATCCCCTTGTTGGTTCGATAGGGGCTTCCTCTTCCTCAAAGGCTTCATAGAGTTGACGCCGATGCTCGGGAATAGTAGGGGGTATGACCGAGACAATGGTTTCATTGTTGTAAACTTGTAAGGGTCCACTATAAAGTGGTCGTGAATCGGTTATGGGAGGAGAGGATGGCGGGGCTGACTGTGGGGGGTGTAAATAGGATATTGCATCCACGTAGGCTGCTGCTTGTTCAAGTTCTTCAAGAGCTTGGTATTGTGTTGGAACAGGATTAAGGCTATGAGGAGGTTGGGTCGATTCATCTTCATTGATCATCTCTTCTGCTCCTTCTATGGTGTCGAAGGTGGTGTCTTTGGAATCGTCAGCAGGCATATAGTACGGTCGCTGGTATCTGTTGCCGAACTTGATCTCAGTCTGGTGAAAAGGGCAGGTGTCATGATAACAGTGAGACCAGTGGAGTCTGCTTTGTTCAAGTTCGTGAGGAGGTGTGCTGCGGAGCGTGCAATTGTCTTTCCATTCTTCATTAATGTCCTTTCCTCGTTCTGTTCCGGCAGCACTGTACATGGTGTAAGAGAAAGGATTGGAGGGAGTGGCAGAGCTGGCTGTAGCCATCGATGGTTCTTGTTCATAAGAGGTGTCGTCAGGGCTGTCCTCGCCTTGTCTTGTGTAGTCGTGAACAAGGAGAGGGTTTGCGAGGTCTTGATTCTCATATAGGCGGGAGAGAGCATCAGCAAAATAGTTCGTTCTTCCAGGGGTATAGATGATTTTTGCATCGTATTTGCTGATCTCGCCTATCCATCTTGTTTTTCTTCTTCCCGGTATCTTTTCTGTTTTAAGATTAGTGAGAGGTTGGTGGTCGGTAACAATAGTGAAGGTATTGCCCATCAGGATGTGATTGAAAGCGGCGAGAGCATCAATCACAGCAAGGGCTTCCTTGTCTGTTGTTCCATAGTTCATCTGTGAGTTAGTGAACTTCCTGCTGTGTTCTGCCGCTGGCCTTGCCGTTTCATGGGAGGCCCCTTGCCCAACCCATGCTCCAACTCCAATATCCGATACATCAGTAATCAACCATATCGGTTCTGGTTTACTATAGTCGATAGGTTGAATAACGTTGGCGTTTTTAATCAAATCCTTGATGTTGGTAAAGGCTTGGTCATGAGTGTGGGTCCAGGCAAATTCTGCATTGCCGGTAAGGTCTGTGAGCGGCGCTGTCACTGTGGCATGGTGTGGGAGGAACTGGGAAATGTAGTTGACTAGTCCTAGGAATCGCATGAGTTCTGTTTGATTCTGGGGTGTTGACCATTCCGTTAAACAGGCTATTTTGCCTGGGGCTGCGTGTATTTCTTCATCATCTATAACATGTCCTAGGATATCGAGTTTATCGGCAAACAGGATTGATTTGTTTCTGCTAGCGTCAAATTTAGCTGCCCTAAGTTTGGTACAAACCAAACCTATATGGTAGGCGTGTTCTGTTGCGGTGTTCGAGAACATGAGAATATCATCAATGTAGACCCAAACAAAATGGTGGAGGTATTCGCTTAGGAGGTTTTCCATAATTCGCATAAAGGTGGCGGGCGCATTCATATCACCTTG
The DNA here is from genome assembly GCF_000151645.1 of Tuber melanosporum. Taxonomy (NCBI): domain Eukaryota; kingdom Fungi; phylum Ascomycota; class Pezizomycetes; order Pezizales; family Tuberaceae; genus Tuber; species Tuber melanosporum. The sequence continues at coordinate 62,748 of NW_003298932.1, forward strand.
TAACATAACTGGGCTAATGAAACTTCCGAAGGGTGTTTTGAAACTGTTGTAGCGTTCGCTTTCTGGGTCTAACCTTGTTTGGAAGTAGGCATCGCTTAGGTCAATCTTACTTCGGAATCTAGCCCGTCCAACTGCATTTAGGATCTGGGTTTAGTTTGGGATAGCGGAGCTGTCCATAACCGTGTTTTCATTCCGTAGTTTGAGATCAACCAAGGGGCGGATTCTTTTGCCATCTGCTTTGGGTTGAACAAACATAGGAGCGGCACCAGGGGCTTCTGCCCGGTAGATGACTCCTCTTCTTTGTTGTTGGTTGATCCAATCACAAAGTGGGCTTTTGTATGCGTCAGGAATAGAGTAGGTGGGTTGGTTCTTGAGATTGGAGGGGTCTCGGAGGCGGATGTGGTGATTCACCTCTCATAGGTGGTAGTTCTTCGGGTATTTGATCAGGGAAAACATCAGAATACTCATCCAATAGTAGTAGGGCAGTTGTTTCACAGACTGCGGCTCGGTATTCTCCGCTTGTTGGCTTGCATGAGACTCTGACCTTCTGATCTGGGAAATCGATAGTTGATTCCCCACACCTGATTATAGCTTTGTGACGATTCAGGAATGGCATGCCTATTAGGGCATCATATTTGGCTAAATTTCCAACCAGCATTTCCTGGGGCGGTAGGACGGCAGAACCAAGTCGAATGGTCGCACTACAGGTTTTATGACTTGTGGATCGTGATCCTTTTACTGCCCTATTGACTGGTATGGGTTGGTTAAGGTCTCGGGTAGGGAGTCCATGGACAGAGACAAAGGCATTACTGATCATATCTCTTCCGATTGCACCAGTGTCGAATAGGACTCGAGCCTTTTTGCCATTGATCAGGATATTGCCTTCTAGAGCAGTGTGTGTTTTGAATGTAGCCGGAGGTCGAACACTTTTGCATTCCACATCGATGTATCCAATGTGGATCTCTTCATATTCACTGGATGGAGCGTAATCGCTTTCAATATTGTTGGCCGACGCCTCTTTTTTTATAGCCTTTCCTTTTCCTTTCTTCGTAGGACAGTTCTTTGCCATGTGCCCTGTTTTTCCACATTCAGAGCATTCTCCCTTTTGCCGTCTCGATTCTTTGGAGGATTTTCTTTTCTTCTTGAAAACCCGTGGGGTATCGTCTTCAGAGTTGCTGGAGGCTTTGTGTCGTGGCTGGCTGTTCCTATTAGAGGATGTCTGTGTTTTGTAGGCCTTGGTCTCATGGAGAATGGCGTCCTTTCGTTCTGCTCTAGCAATTATTACTGTAATATCATCGCCGTCTTCCTCGAGTGGTTCTACTTCTCGCTGGAGGGTAGGGTGCATAGTGTCGTAGAATTGTCGCTTCAGGATATATTTGGAGATACTTGCTCTCTGCATTCGGTCCTTATACATTATTAGGTCCATAGCCACATCGGTGATTCGCTTGACATGTGTTCCGTTAACTTGCTGGAGCTGGTTGAATTTGTTGTATAGGAGGTCGTGGGTTATAGAGGATTGAAATCGTCCTTTCAAGTAATCGAGAACTGTAGATCCTCTTAATCTTACATTCCCGCCGAAGTCCTTATAGCATTGGTGGTATGCGTCGGTTGCCTTTCCTTCACAGAATGATCCAATGATAAGTCCAGTTGTAGGGTCTTCCACATATTTTCCTTGTAAGAGTAGGAAGTGTCAGAGTTCTGTGGCCCAACGTTCAAAGGCTTCAGGTTTGAGGTCTTTCCCTTCGCCTGTGAACTTCGCTGGGAGGTGAAGTTTAAACTTAGGGGGTTCAAATGCTGCGGGTACCTCCTCTTCTTCAGGCCTTGCCCGAGATTTCCCTCCTCCAGAAGGCCCTCCTCCTGTGCTAGCCATATCTGATTCGCTACTAGATTCGGGGTCGTTTGGAGGTTCAAAGGAAGCCTTCTTTGCTGGAGTAGAAGGGAATTCTCCAGGAGGTTGTGTATCTTCAGTGTTTGCAGGATCGCCGGGCTCTTTAGCAGAGCGCCGGGGTTGTTTCTTCCTTGTAAGGTCTTGCCATGGGATTTGCTTCCCACTCCTGGTCGTCAAAGACTCTATCTTGGGTTTGAGGTGAAGCCGAATGTACTGAAGTTCTGCCGCTTCTCTCCGCTAGCGTTCTGAGGTGGATATCGATAGGTTGATCAGGCCTAAATCCGGGGACAGGTTCTTAACCACTTGCTGAGGTTAAAAAAATGTAACGTGTTCGCAAGGTGCTAATCACGTTATCAGTAATAGATACGATAGTTGGCAGGTGGCCTGCTCTTCCAGAGAGGAGGCGAGAGCTGAGAACTAAAGGAGGCTTTGAGGGTGTACTGGGGAACAAAGAAGTAACTGTTCAACCAAGTATATTGAAATACTGTCTGTCGAAGTCTGCCTTTTCTGTCGTAGAAACAGGTGGTCTTTAAATACACAAATCTGTTCATGTCTACCATGAACGAAACTAATCAAAGGTATCAATTGATACTCTTTGGTAAAACTCTTTAAGTATCAAAGTGATACTAAAAACATAAAACAAAACCAAGTATCAAACGATACTTTAAAACAAACCAAGTATCAAAGCGATACTTAAAACAAAACATAAAACAAAACCAAGTATCAAACGATACTTTAAAACAAACCAAGTATCAAAGCGATACTTAAAACAAAACATAAAACAAAACCAAGTATCAAACGATACTTTAAAACAAACCAAGTATCAAAGCGATACTTAAAACAAAACATAAAACAATAACCAAGTACCCGTACCGGTTACATAAAGGCTAGGAAGCAGTAAGCGTTCTTTGAGAGAGTCTTCCACTATTAGTCTAGGAGTACAGAGGGGAGAGGGAGACATGTGTAGAGGAGGACAGATATGTGTAGTGACTGGTGGAAGGATCGGTGAGTGATATTTGATTCTTATATACTCCTGGCCTTTCTCTTAGTTAGTCAATTGCAAAACACATATCTTCGTTCCTCACATAAAGGTCTTGTTATGCGATTGCCATATCCTATGTCCAACTGCTACCATTCTATCGTTGCCCGTATCTACGCTGTATATCGTTGCTCAAGCCCTTAAACTTATCTCACAGCCTACCCTGCTAATGCAGAAACAGTGGAGCAAGGTGGTCAACTGCCATCAAATGGGGCCATCATTGCAGGCTAGGGGCAGAAGGGCCAAGAGGCTTTCTGTTTCACCTGCATATATATATAATTATATATATCGTCCGCTATCAACAGTGGCAAAGAGAGGTGCACTACCTGAGCTGCTATGGGGGCCATTAGCCTTGGTTTCATTCATGTCCAATAATTGGATTTCATGGACCGGTGAGGTATTTCCCTTAGTAAACCAGAATTCATGAATCCATACTCAGCTGTATATTCGCCTAGACCCACGGTGCAAATGTGTGCTACAGGAACATGAGAATGCACAATCCGATTCAGCATTACCAAGCTGGTCATCAGTAGCTTCCTGCCCATCCACGTAAACCTGGGATGATGCCCCAGCATACTCCCCAAGTTGCCGATAGGGGACCCAGCATACTAACTGAGCTTGCAGGCAGGGTAGGGCCTAGCCTGTTAGAATACCTAAAGTAATTGGTCCACACACTAGATACCCTGAGGTACTGTATTAAGCTTCAGGAGAGACTGCTAAACCTGGCCATTCACCAGGTCTCTGAGTAGGGTGATGTGGCCCATCGCCCAGCTGTTGAGAGAGTTTGGCTACTAGCGGCGGGGGTCACTGGAGGTCAATACCTCGATAGTATGCGGAATCACAGAGGGTTACTCAGTCTGGACTCTGGAGAATTCTTGGTTCGATTATCTTATCTAGAGTAATAAGAAGAGTAGTCCACTAGTTCATCACACCCTGTAGAGTATCAGTGTTGACCATATCCTATAGTGGTGCCTAGCACTCGCCTGGAGGTTAGTCACACACCACTTATGAGTGTCGCCACTCCTCAGAGTGGTGTTTACAGGGACTCTCTCCTAGGTAATGGTTCTATATATTTAGCACTGCTGTAAACCCTTCAAGTAGAGTGCCAGCGATCAGGTCAGCAGGCCATCAAGTCTTTCAACTGAACTAGTAGAAAAGCCCACATATTGTTAGGCGGAGACAACCTGATAGACTTTAGAGTTATCTAGGCCGATCGAGATTCGTTTTTATAGATGGAGATTGTCTAGGAAGGCTCAGACTTCACTCGTTTCGTTTATGACTACTAAGAGCAAAGTAAAGTAGGGTAAAGTAAAGTAAAATCGTAAAAACAATATTATATTGTTAAGGTCTCTTCTCCGTTGCTTGATGATGTCTAAAGCTTGGGAGGCACTTCAATATTTATATTCCGCGTCTGAGTGTTCGCGGACTACATCTAACTAACTTACAACCATGTACCTTTTTCCAATATAACTCGCAACGTCGGGTTTTCTTCCAAGGTGCGAACACCTGGAGACCCTGAAAATCATCACACCGTCTTTGATAATTATAATATGACTATTAGGAAGTCATGCTGTTTCCAATAGTAATTATCCGATGGTGAGAGTCTTTTTAGACAAATGGCCCAATTCTCAAGTCGAACTGCGTTGGCTCCAATCATCTCCCTTGTCGACGAAATGATCAGTTTCGTCTGCGGGTTGCATCTGCGAAGATAGTTGTTATTACCGACTTTCTAGGTCATCTAACTTCAACTCTTCATAACCCCATACCCAACCGATAGATCTTTTCCGGAGGCCTTCCTACTTACCTGCAGGAAACCTTTCCATAGGTTTGGTAGATAATCTCTCGGCCGGTAACTCTTGGTTGCTGTGGGTAATAGGATTCTGGTTACTGTCACCAGTTTAGGAGTCACCCCCTCGGTTGCAGTATGTACTGGAACCTAGTTGTAACACTCCTCAAACTCCATTGGGTTCGATGATAGTATTCTCAGGAGTTCTAGACTCTTCTGGTTATCGTAGGATGGATGCGAATGTATTGGTCTTTCATTAAGATCCTTTACTATTCATCATCATCTCTTTGTGCGAAAACATCCCGTTACTTGCGGCCTATGCCAAAGATATCTCGTTCTTGAAGCCTAGTGGCTTTCTGGGTAGTTGACGGATTCACTCCGTTATACTTCCCAGACCTAGCCGAAGGTCCCCTCTTATATATCCTGCAAACAGGATCCGGTCGGACGGACGGCGGCGACGTATACGGTATTATTTTAACACCTGCGATTCTGTGGTATAATACTGACAGGACGCAACTTAGATCGATATGTATAATGACGCGCGGGCCCTGTCAGGGGGCCGGAGGGGGGTGTTGGAGACCTGAGATTTCGATTTCAGGAGAGGTTACCCTACCAAGGGTGGTTCCTAGGTATCGGATCTCGGTATTCCTAACACATATCACCTGACTTCGATTCATATAAAATAGCCTTACATGAGGTTGGTCAAAACTAAAAGGTTATGATTCGACCGCTAACCTAGATGGGGTGGTTAAGCAAAGGTATTGGTGGCCATGTGGTATGTAACATGTTCGCAAGGTGCTAGTCACGTTATCAGTATAGATACAATAGTTGACAGGTGGCCTGCTCTACCAGAGAGGAGGCAAGAGCTGATAACTAAAGGAGATCTCAAAGGTGTACTGAGGAACAAAAAGTAACCATTCAACCAAGTATATTGAAATACTCTCTGTCGAAGTCTGCCTTTTCCATTGTGGAATCAGGCAGTCTTTAAATACACAAATCTGTTCATGTCTAGCATGAACGAAACTAATCAAAGGTATCAATTGATACACTTTGGTAAAACTAACTAAGTATCAAAACGATACTTAAAACAAAACATAAAACAATCCCAAGTATCAAAGCAATACTTAAAACAAATATAAAATAAAACCAAGTATCAAAGCGATACTTAAAGCAAAACATAAAATAAAACCAAGTATCAAAGCAATACTTAAAACAAACCAAGTATCAAAGCAATACTTAAAACAAAACTAATAAACGAGTACCCGTACCGGTTACATGGTATCTCTTATTGCACAATATGGTACCATCCCGATACTTGTATTTACAGATACACGCTCAAAGGTTCAAAATGTTATTTAATTTGAAAAGCACAAACTACCCTCATAGATTATATATTAACTTGCTCCCCCACCAGCATAGAGCTGAATGAAACTATAGAATAGACCACAACTACGTCCCAATCTGGACAATGAGGGTGAGAGCAGACATAGCTAATATGGAGGGTATGAGATGCGAAGTGACAATCGCGACAACCAGGCCATAGGCATCCATCACAATGAAATCTACATCGGTAGGGGTAGCATGGTTGTTGGAGCAGGCATGGATATTGGTGTGGGCATTTGTAACCGGTATGGTTAATTGGTTATTGGTTTGTTTTAAGTATCGTTTGATACTTGGTTTTGTTTTATGTTTTGTTTTAAGTATCGCTTTGATACTTGGTTTGTTTTAAGTATCGTTTGATACTTGGTTTTGTTTTATGTTTTGTTTTAAGTATCGCTTTGATACTTGGTTTGTTTTAAGTATCGTTTGATACTTGGTTTTGTTTTATGTTTTGTTTTAAGTATCGCTTTGATACTTGGTTTGTTTTAAGTATTGTTTGATACTTGGTTTTGTTTTATGTTTTGTTTTAAGTATCGCTTTGATACTTGGTTTGTTTAGAGTATTGTTTAATACTTGGTGTTGTTTTATCTTTTGTTTTAAGTATCGTTTGGATACTTAAATTAGTTTTACCAAAGTGCATCGATTGATACCTTTAATTAGTTTCTTTCATGCTAGATATGAACAGATTTGTGTATTTAAAGACCGCCTGATTCCACAATGGAAAAGGCAGACTTTGACAGACAGTATTTCAATATACTTGGTTGAACGGTTACTTCTTTGTTCCCCAGTACACCCTCGAAGCCTCCTTTAGTTCTCAGCTCTCACCTCTTCTCTGGAAGAGCAGGCCACCTGCCAACTATCGTATCTTTTACCGATAACATGATTAGCACCTTGCAAACACATTACATTTTTTTAACCTCAGCAAGTGGTTAAGAACCTGTCTCCAGATTTAGGCCTAATCAACCTATCGATATCCACCTCGGAACGCTAGCGGAGAGAAGCACTAGAATTACGGCACATTCGGCTTCGTCTCAACAACAACACAGAGTCATTGATGACCAGGAGTGGGAAGCAAATCCCACAAGAAGACCTCACAAGAAAGAAACAACCCAGGCGTCCTACTAAGGAGCTGGGAGCACCTGCAAACACAGAAAAATCATGATCTCCAGGAGATTTCCCTTCTACGCTGGCAGAAAAGCCTTCCTTTGAACCTCCGATCGACCCCGAATCCAGTTGTGAATCAGATATGGCTAGTACAGGAGGAGGGCCTTCCGGAGGAGGAAAAGCTCAGGCTCGGCTTGAAGAAGAGGAACTACCTACAGCATTTAAACCACCTAGATTCAAACTCCTCCTACCAGTGACGATCTCAGGAGAAGGAAAAGACCTCAAGCCTGCAGCTTTTGATCGATGGGCAACTGAACACACACACTACCTACTCTTACAAGGAAAAGATGTGGAAGACCCTACAACCGGACTTATCATTGGATCATTCTGCGAAGGAAAGGCAACCGATGCATACCACCAATGCTATAGAGAATACGGCGGAAATATAAGATTGAGAGAAACCACTGTCCTCAATTACCTGAAAGGCCGATTGCAATCCTCCATCACGAATGATCTCCTATACAACAAATTCAACCAGCTCCATCAAGTCAACGGAATGCATACCAAAAGAATCACACATGTGGCTACAGACCTGATGATGTATAAGGACCGAATGAAGGAAGGGAGAATCTTCGGCTACATCATTAAGCGGCGATTCTATGATGCCATGCACTCTACCCTCCGGCAAGAAGTAGAACCACTCGATGAAGAAGGCGACCAAATGACAGAAATAATTTCAAGGGCAGAATGAAAGGATGCCATCCTCTATGAAACCAAGGCATACAAGACTCAGACATCCTCTAGCAGCAACAGACAACTGCGACACAAGCCCTCCAACATCTCAAAAGAAGATACACCACCGGTTTTCAAGAAGAAAACGAAATGATCCAAAGAATCAAGACGACCGAAAAGAGAATGCTTTGAATGTGGAAAAACAGGACACATGGTAAAGAACTGTCCCACGAAGAAAGAAAAAGGAAAAATGATCAAGCAAGAAGCATCGGCCAATAATATTGAGAGTGATAGTGATGATACCCAATCCAGCGAATATGAGGAGATCCATATCGGATATATCGATATGGAATGCTATAGTGTCCGGCCTCTGGCTACTTTTAAAGTACATACAGCCTTAGAAGGAACTATCCTGATCAAGAACAAAAGTGCGCAAGTCCTATTTGACACTGGCATGATTGGAAGAGATATGATCAGTAATGCCTTTGTCTCCGTTCATGGAATTCTAACCCGAGATCTGAACCAGCCCATACCTCTTAATATGGCAGCAAAAGGATCACTTTCTACAAGCCATAAGACTTGTAATGCAACTATCCGACTTGGTTCTGCCATCCTATTTACCCAGGAGATGCTAGTCGGAAATCTAGTAAAATATGACGCCTTGATAGGGATGCTGTTCCTGAACCACCACAAATCTATAATCAGGTGTGGGGAGTCAACCATTGATTTCCCAGATCAGAAGGTCAGAGTCTCATGCAAACCAACAAGTGGAGAATACCGAGCTGCAGTCTGTGAAGCAACTGCCCACCACTTATTGAATGAGTACTCAGATGTTTTCCCTGATCAGATTCCCGAAGAACTCCCACCTATGAGGAAAGTGAACCACCACATCCATCTTAGAGACTCCTCTAATCTTAAGAACCAGCATACCTACTCAATCCCTGACGCATACAAAAACCCACTTTGTGACTGGATAAACCAACAACAATAAAGAGGAGTCATCTACTGAGCAGAAGCACCAGGTGCCGCACCTATATTTGTCCAACCCAAAGCAGATGGCAAAGGGATTCACCCCCTAGTTGACCTTAAACTGCGAAATAAAAACACAGTTATGGACAGTTCTACTATCCCAAACTAAACCCAGATCCTGAATGCAGTAGGACGGGCTAGATTCCGAAACAAGATTGACCTAAGCGATGCCTACTTCCAAACAAGGTTAGACAAAGAGAGTGAACGCTTTAACAGTTTCACAACCCCCTTTGGAAGTTTCATTAGCCGAGTTATGTTACAAGGTGATATGAATGCACCCGCCACATTCATGTGAATTAAGGAAGACCTCTTAAGCAATTACCTCCACCACTTTATGTGGGTTTGCATCGATGACATCCTCATTTTCTCAAACTCTGAAATGGAACATGCTTACCATATAGGTTTGGTTTGTACTAGACTAAGGGAAGCAAAGTTCTATGCTGGTAAGAACAAGTCAACCCTATTTGCTGACAAACTTGACATTCTGGAACATGTAATGGATGATGAAGGGATACATGCAGCACCCAGAAAGATATCCTGTTTAACAGAATGGACAACTCTCCGGAATCAGAAAGAACTCATGCGATTCTTGGGACTAGTCAACTATATTTCCCAGTTTCTACTACACCATGCCACTGTGACCGTACCACTCACAGATCTTACCGGTAATGCGGAATTTGTCTGGACCCACACCCACAACTAAGCATTTACCAATGTCAAGAAATTAATAAAAAACACCAATGTTATACGTCCTATCGACAACAGTACACCAGAGCCAATCTGGCTGATTACTGATGCATCAGATGTCGGAATTGGAGCATGGGTCAGTCAAGGAACATCGCATAAAACGGCAAGACTGGCAGCACTGCACAGCAGAAAGTTCACCAACTCACAGATGAACTATGGAATCACAGACAAGGAAGCCCTTACGGTGATCGATGCCCTTGCCACTTTCAACCATATCCTGATGGGCAATACATTCACCATTGTTACCGACCACCACTCTCTCACTAATCTTAAGACCGAACGAATCCCGGGAAGGAGAAGAACACGATGGATAGGTGAAATAAGCAAATACGATGCAAAAATAATCTATACCCCTGGGAGAACCAACTATTTAGCTGATGCCCTCTCCTGCCTGAATGAGAACCATGAACTCACAGACTGTCCTCTGGTCTGTGACCATACAAGGCAAAGCAAAGATAGCCCTGACGACATATCCTATGAACAAAAACCATCGATGGCCACGGCCAGCACTGCCTCTCTCTCCAACCCTTTCTCTTACACTATGTACAGAGCTGCTGGAACAGAACGAGGAAAAGATATTGATGATGAATGGAAAGATAATTGCACCCTCCGCAGCACACCTCCCCATGAGTTTGAACAAAGCAGACTCCACTGGTCCCACTGTTACCTTGATACCTGTCCCTTTCACCAGACTGAAATTAAATTTGGCAACAAATACCAACAACCATACTATATGTCTGCTGATGATTCCAAAAACACCAACTTCGACACTACAGAAGAAGCAGCAGAAGTGATGGATGAAGTTAATAATGAGTCGACCCAATCCCTCCTTACCCTTAATCCTGTCCCCAGACAACGCCAAGGCCTCAAAGATCTCGAACAAGCAGCAGCCTATGTGGATGTAATATCTTATCTACAACCCCCGCAGTCAGCACCCCATCCACCCCTCCCATGATCAAATCATGACCACTGTATGGTGGACCCCTATGAGTATACAACAATGAAACCCTTATTTCCGTCTTGCCTCCCACGATCCCTGAATATCACTGACGGCTCTATAAAATCTTTGAAGAAGAGGAAGATCCTATTGAACCAACAAGAGGATCTCTCATTGAGGATATATGGGATGTTAGATCGACTACGGAAGAATTAACCTCCTCGTTCCGAAGCCAAATGATAGCAGGATATCGCTATGACCCTATCTATTTCAAGGCTATGGATAGCTCCAGACATGGAGATCTCGCCCCCTAAAACATTTCCAATGGAATGGTTTATAACAGTACCCGTTATGGTGAACATTGTCTATACATTCCGAAAGGCCATATGTTCAATGAAATGACAAATAGAGAATATGGTATTACCGAAATCCACAACAAAGGACACTATTGTGCCGACAGAAACCTCCAATATGCCTCAGAATATGTCTACTGGCCTGAAATGCGAAAGGATTTCTGTGACTTTGTCAAACAATGCGAACTATGCCAGGCAAATAAGGAACCGACACAACTACCTGAAGGGAAAGCACAGACCCTCCAGCTGCTGTGTGAAATATTGTAATCCTAAGTATCGATTTCGCTGGACTATTCAACAAGTCCGCCGGATATGACATTATCTTGGTAGCTGTGGATCGGTTTTCAGGATACACATGGCACATACCGATGAAAGTCACTGACTCCTCTAAAGAGACCTGGAATAACCTCCAGCGACACCTATTTACCCCCCATGGATACCTATTATCTACTGTCAGTGATGCTGATCCCCGTTTCACTGCCAGATTCTGGAAACAAACCCTGACCTTCCTTGGAATCAACCACATTATGGCCGCTCCTGGATATCATGAGACTAATGGCCAAGCAGAACAGAAGATCCGTGAAGTCAAGACCAGAATTAGGAACATGATCAATGAACGACAGACCAACTGGGAACCTGCCCTCATTGAGCTTGCCGCATATATTAAGGCTGGATATTCAGACACCTTAGGAATGTCTCCATACAAGGCAATCTTTGGCTGCCAATACCCTCTCCTACCTACAACTCTATTCAAGAATTCCTCAATTTCCCCCTCCGATGACCACTTAAACCGCCATCAAGCTATTCGGAATGAAGCCTTCCGAGCTATTAAAGCTGCCACATTCAGAAGTACCACTACTGCTCAGAAACGACGATGCAAGCATGTTCCAATTCCACCAGGTGATATGCTTATAGTGCATGGAAACATGTTTATTACCAATGTTGGATGCAGCAAGAAACTACAACCACGATGGTGAGGACCCTTTAAGGTTCTATCCTTTGACGAGTACACAGAAAACTATACTGTCCAAATGGATGGATGCATGTATCACCACAACACTGCCATTTTTCACGACTCTGCCGTCAAACAGTTCCACCCAAATGATGACACAAAGTTCCCTGTAAGAATCCACTCTCGACTTGCACCTATCCTCATTGATAAGAAGAATGAATAGGAGGTCGAAGAAATCCGAGACCACCACCTTTGGCATGGGAATGATCAGTTCCTGGTCAAATGGAAAGGATATCCAACGAGTGAAAACAGCTGGGAACCTCAAGAAGGACTGGAACATGCTATGCATATGATAAACGAGTGGTGGAAAGACAATATGCCAAACGAATCCCTCCCTCCAACGATCAATTACATTACCATGTGCTGGACACCTACGATGCCAGAGACTGAGTGTTGGCAGATGGAACTCAAAGCTAGAGATGGGTTTTGGGCACCATACTTTGAGTCAGAATTCAAAAGCAGCGATGAGGTAAATCAGGCTATGGAGCAGGCTCTCGACAACCTCACCTGATCACCACCCACCATCCGAATACCATAACGATGTCAAACTATGTGGAACTCAATGTGAGGCTGCAACAACAGCTTGTTAGACTATTGTTGAACCGTGATATTATCCAGCTTGAAGACTATTTCGCTATTCTCTGTGTGGACTACTGTCCTGATTACAATAACGCTTGGGTAGATGCACAGCACAAATCTGGTATTCGTGACTACTGTGATCTACATTTCTTTGAGTCTAAATGTTTTCTTAGAATTCTTCTTGTCCCTGGTGTGACACTTTTGATGAAGAACTGATAGCGGAAACTGAAGCCTTTAGTTTCTCAGACTCCACTTTTGATGATTATTAGGTTTTGTTTGTTTAAACAGTTGTTTTTGTTTTGGGGAATGTAACCGGTATGGGTACTCGGTTATTGGTTTGTTTTAAGTATCATTTGATACTTGGCTTTGTTTTATGTTTTGTTTCAAGTATCACTTTGATACTTGGTTTGTTTTAAGTATCGTTTGATACTTGGTTTTGTTTTATATTTTGTTTTTAGTATTGTTTTGATACTTAAATTAGTTTTACCAAAGTGTATCAATTGATACCTTTAATTAGTTTCGTTCATGCTAGACATGAACAGATTTGTGTATTTAAAGACCGCCTGATTCCACAATGGAAAAGGCAGACTTCGACAGATAGTATTTCAATATACTTGGTTGAACAGTTACTTCTTTGTTCCCCAGTACACCCTCGAAGCCTCTTTTAGTTCTCAGCTCTCGCCTCCTCTCTGGAAGAGCAGGCCACCTGCCAACTATTGTATCTTTTACCGATAACGTGATTAGCACCTTGCGAACACCTTACAGCATCAGTGACCTGTGATATGGCATGTCTATACAAAGTTAGTGATATGGAATGGCCGTACAAAGCTCAGATTCGGAAGCTAATATTAACAACTTCCTCATCGGGTGAGTAACTCCAATGATTACGGCTATTAATCATTTACCTGTCAGAATGTCCAAGTAATAATTTACATTACAGTTGCCAAGACCTGATCCCAAATCATGATCTTCAATCAGAAGTGGTGTCAAAACACCCCCTTACTTGATATGGGAATCTTGTAAGCGTTCACTTGGATATGACAACAAGGTTTAGGTTGGAAGGTGCTATTATCTGTGACCCCTATTATGGCATCGACATGATGCCAAGGTAATGCGGTTTTGTGGTGTAGTTGGTTCTACACCACATTGTGAGTGAAAAACATTAACTTCTCACCTACTAAATCCAACTTAGCCACTATTCATGGGGGCCGAGCTGCACACCCCCCTCCCAGGATTGCTGCTCTACATTTGCTCACCCCCGAAAACCCAGTGCATTCCCGCAGAGCCCAAATGCAATCCTATAAGTTAGATCCCAACGGAAAGTATAGATGAGATCCGAACCTTGGTATTAGAGGCCCTACAGCAGGTTGACAAAAATTACAGTGGACCGTTCCGAGTGTCTAGAATAACATTTGAGGCCGGAGAGAGCATTTGGAAGTGGACGGATAGTGCACCATTCATCGGGTTCATGCAGCAATGGATTGGGATGCCCTATGGGAGGGCACAGTATCACTTACGGGTACCACCCCTTCCTTGTGTTAATAACTATATTCCTTGCGATCACAGAACATCACTCAATAAACACCTATTTTCCAAGAAATGCATCACAAAGACTGGGCCAGCTCCGGCTGGGTGGATGACAGCAGTCTCATTCGACCAAGTGCAGGAATATATAGAAAACCTGTCAAATTAAATAATAATAATATTATACAATACTGCAAATGAGAGAACTCCATGACAACTTTCCAATCCCTAGTGGAAGATTGCCAAAGCTACCGTCTCCAGACGGCCCCCCTGTTGGCAGCGCTTGCCTGAGCACTCCCCGGGAGTACCGTACCACCAATGCACCGGCATACGTCCCCCCATTCTCACAACTGTTGGGCGGGTGATGGAAGGGGTTAGTGGATTCGGGAATGGTGGGGTGCCAGTGGTGGTACCTTTTCACCAACAATCGCTCGACCCTTTCAAATAATACCACCCATAGTTGCTGGGGATAATGCTTTTTGGAGCTAGGTAAATAATTTACAAAAAGTAAGAAGCCCCATATATACAACCCACCACCGGCGGCCCACGCTCCAGATATGAAAATATGGTTACATGGCCAGCGCAATACTGGCATTGCACCCCCCCTCTTGTCGCCTGCTACTCCTTTTTCCGTGTTTGCACTCTCAGCTGCATCATTCCCCTCCTCTCCTTACACATCCTCATCCTTTCTTCGAGCACTTCCCCGGTCCCCTTCCCCACCACTGCCTTCTCCTGCAGCCCCCTTTCTTTCCTCTCTTTGTGCGCCCTAACCATTTTGAGATTCCTCTCCCTAGCATCCAGCCTCCCCTAACCCCTTTGCCACATTCTTCACCTGCAGGAAGGCGATCCTCTTATCCTTGACAACAGCGCTCACCACATCACTGTGGGGGTCCTTGATGGCAACGAGCTTTGACATAGTCTTCCTGCTGCCGCCACAGATCTTTATGTTTCGGCTTGTGCGAGCTTTGGCTCCAAGTGCCCAGATATCACCCCACCGGCTATTCCTCGCGTCCCTGCACTACAATTTCCCAAGGCTCTTGGGAACAACCCAGTGTTCGATAGAGCCCGTCAGAGTGCATACGTCGAGTATAATGTACGAGTCGCGTTTGATAGGTAGGAGTATGATGCCCGGGAGGGTCAAGCTGTAATTGCCGAGTTGTTGCATTGTGTACGGGCTCTGAATTGGCGTGTGGGGTTTGCCATCGAAGGGGGTTATGCCAAAGTCGTCTATTGTTGCATTAATCTTGTTCTTGCTATCGGCACATTAGTCGATGCTGCGACAGAAGGCGACATATGAGTACTTGAGATCTTCATGGGGGGTTTTTTTATTTTTGGATGACTCATCCATGAGTGCAGATAGCCGGGGTGCTCATAATGCTGCAGGAGGCAGTAGTCTTTGCGGTTGGTGGTATCTGTGTGGCCAGAGGGGAACATGGGGCATTGTTCTTGGTTCGTGCACGGGGCAATTACAGCGCTGGGCTCCTTTTAGATAGCGGCATTCTTGGTCGTGGGGGGGCGGGGTGGTTGAAAAGCTTCGCCAACATCCTTGCTGCAGTCCTCTAGGATGGTGGAGCGGGCATAGGCGACGGCCCAGAAGCCCATTGGCGTCCCCATTTTACTGATTGAAAGGACGCCGCCATTCTGATTTAGGTGTGGCCAGAGTTGTTCAATGGTTTAGCGGCGGAAAAACGACTTCCCTATCGGGAGGATTCCGTTTGTGGCAATGATCAGATCGTAGGGTTTTCTCGGCTAAACCTTAATCCTCTCTACTGGGGTGCCGGCGTATAGTTTAGGTTTTCGAAATAAATATCCGGCACTCGAGGAATAAACAGAGTATCATTTCAGAGCCTCGACAACCACTGCCGGCAATCCACTCCTCTCCCTCACCACCGGCAGATCCTTCCTCCCCGGGCCAGGTGGTGGCTTCCCTGTTCTCTCCGGCAGCTCATCCTTCCTTCTCTCCTCTTCCGCTTCGACAATACTCTGCCAAGCCAGTACCCGAGTGCCCCTACCCTCCACATCAAGCACCTACTTAACACCCTGCACCCCCTCATCCCGGCCAAGCATCTAATCGCCGCCCAACCGTTCCTGCAGCTGGGTCAACGAACTCGAGCACTGCATGTACTTGGCAATTCAACAAGTATCCGGAAATCCAGATTGGTGCCTTGGCTTTCTTGGCGCCAAGAATTCTCAAGAGGAGCGAGTGATAGCTTGTGATCGCGCGTGACGAGGATAAAACTCGAGCATAATAACATCCAATTTATAATAGAAAAACAATAGAAGGATAAGGAGACAAATAACTAATGGAATAGAGAGTAAACCCAATTCAGACAGAGGGGGTTCAGGGGAAAAAAGTTAAAGATTAAGCTTGAAATCAATTTCCTCCCTCTTGTTGAATACATTCGGACATAATCTTAGGAAGTTTTAGAATTTCATAATTCACCTCTTCCAAAGTAATCGCGTCCCATTCCTCTACCAGCAGCGCTTTCAACTCACTAATAGTAGTAACCTTTTCTGTGCCTCTGCGTCGTAGGATTCTTGTTTTCATCAATCTCCAAACATGTTTGATGGGATTAAAATCCGGGGAGTTTGGTGGCCACTCAACTTTGGAAATTCTAGCATTTTCCCTTTCCCAGTTCATATAATCTGAGCTGTGGCTCAGAGCATTATCTTCCATTAAACAGAAGTACAGGTTTTCCTGTAAACGATGATGGCATGCAGGTTAAAGTATTGGCTTACAAACACAAGCCACATAATGCCAAGAGTAAATCTCTTTAACATCCTTCCACTTAAATGGCTTTAGAATATGCTTCTTGCCCCGAAATGATTGCGTGGTTTTGACGGTAGTACCCTGTGTCTTTGCAATTCGTTGTGCCTCTCATGCTGCCCGCAGTTCCTCTTCTCGCAAGATCCTCCACTCTTCTGATTGCTTTTAACCAGCATTTAGCTTCTCCTCCTCTTCCAGCCTATCTTTATTCAGCCTTTCTATTTCCTCCTTTGCCTTTTTTTTTCCTCCCTTGTCTCTGCTTCCCACACATAAAATGGACCTTTAAAGTTCCATCCAATCATACCCCAGCACATAACCGAGCTGCCTTTTTTTTTTTTTAGCCCCAACACAGTCCTCATTCCACCATTCGCCCTTCTCTCGCCATACTAGACTGAGACCAAAAACTGCTCCCAGTTCTATTGACATCTCATCCGTGAATGCCAAATTTGCCCATTCCTTATATGGGTGCCAATCTTCTCTTTCCTTGCAGTACTCCTAGTAAACGTCAGTTATTAGTATTATTTTCTATGGTTTGAGAAGGTAACTTACAAGTCTTTTCTTTTTGCTCTGTGGGTTAAGAATAAATTTAAATTCTTCACAATATGCGCCTAAACCCCGCTCTTGAAGGGTATTAAATATAGTGCCATTTGATACATGTAATAATCCGGCTTTACGCCGGATATCAACAAGCTTCATCCTTCGAGATTTAAAATCACGCTTTACAAAAGCAACCAAACTATCCTTCTCCCCCTCACTTAATGCACTTAGTCTACCTAATCGTATATTTGAGTCGAGAACAGAAGTGGCAGAGAGTTCAACAACGGTAAAGGGCTTGTCAAGTGTGGACTCGAAAGCTAAGCGGGCATTGCGGGCATTTTCCACGGCATGGCACCAAATATCATTCGCGGTGGATATAGGGATTCCGGTAAGTTGTTTGATTTTTCGTATGTGATTGGCTTTGGCAGTAATCAATAGGCAATAATAATTGCTCGCTATTGTGGTGTTACCTCTTTTCCTAATTACTGTTAACTTCCACATCATTCAGAACTCCAAGCTAATCTGTCACTTTTCACCTCTCTTTATAATAGCACCTGCCATTCTAACCTTTGCTGACTTTTGCTCAAACGTGTTGTTTATATGTAGTGTAACAATTAAAGGACGCGCTCGGGATAAATGGATAAATTTACCAACTGTCTGCCCCTGAATTCTTGGCGCCAAGGCACCAATCACCATTTCCGGATACTTGTTAAATTGCCAAGTACACCAGCAACCCATCTCAGAACTTGTTCGCTGCACACCGCGTACGATCACAACTTCCAATAACACTGTTATCCATCTACGGTAAGTTTAATGATCATCCAAGCAAAATTCTATTTACTAACGGATAGCCATTAGATTTGTGTCCATCATGCCACTGCCCAAAATCATTACCGAAGTGTTCGAGTTAGCAAGACAGACAGGAGAAACCGATAAGTCACAATTTTACGGGCCATACAACATTCTCCTGAGCCACTTTTTCCCGTACGAGGAGAGATACGTGGTGGTCCCACACTATAAAAGACCAACACAGCTTCTGTCGGTTGATTTTACGACCATTTTTATTGATAGGCACAAGATGCATCCTGTGTTCTTCCTCGTGGTGAAATCATCCTCCTGTCTCTATCACATCTCCAGCCGACAGGACGCTGACATCCAAATGCGCGACAGGTTTGCTCGCCTTTTCGAAGATGTTGCTATTGGAACTCTTTATGGGGCTAGTGCGATAGGGACGAAGATCTGCATATACAAGCTTGATAGGATGAGCAGGCGGTTAACGCCCACTATAATTCCCAGCGACCCAGAACTAGTTACCGACACAGCACCGATGAATCGGTAGAACATAGACCTGCTAACTCCGGAAGGCGAGGAACAGTTCCGCGAGATCGTACAATGTATCAAAGAGATGTCGACCCAACTACCGGCGAGATGAAACTTTGTTTGGTGTATTGCGGGGGGCAGGGGGGTGGAAAGGGGAAGAAAAAGGCAGGAAGAGGGGGGAATGATGAAACTGAGGTGGGGGAGGGCGGGCAATGGAGTAAGGGGGCAATGGGGGGTAGGGGGGTAGGTAAAACATAATAAAATAAAAAGGGGGGTAAGGGGAGAAGGAGAGGGCATGAATCCTGAAGCCTGACTTGTTTTTAATTGTTGTTTCTAGAAATGTTATGGTTTGTTCAGTGCCTAGGCAAAACACCCTGTTTTTATCACGCTCCTTCTCCCCATGGCGAACTTTGGAGCTTCATATATTTGGGTCAAACAAAACACCTCTCCCAAGGCCAGTAATACCCCTAGCTGGCATCGGCGGATATCGCCAGAGGTTTCTTGGTCCTTAGAACAATAGAAGGGTTGCCTCGCTGCCCTACTGCCGGGGGATGGAAATGAGGATTAGTTGTCACTAACCGTGCCAAGATTGTGACTCCGTCCCAAGTACTATCGTACTAGGCCATTTTCGAAGTCATCTTAATGGAAAATGATGTGTTACCTGACATCATCAGTCAGCCAAGCGTGAGGCTCTTTGTGGCAAGACTAGCGTAACCCGAAAGCTTCTTTCAAGCTTACTCTCTCAATACCGGTACCTAACCTGAGGAAGGACAGAACTTTCAAAAAAAGACAAATGAGTGCCGAATATCTACCGGGGCCGATGCTAACACCCTTCCAGAAACACTCTCCCACGAGGCCTTCCTACAATGGCGCAATTTATTCCCAGTCATTCTAGTCCCTCCTTTTGCTAAAAACCCACCGCTACTTCTACCACTATGGGTTATCATGTCTCCTAGTGTATGGCTGGAATCTCTCCACCTCCTTCGGCATCCCTGAATTCTGCGAACTAGGTGCAAGCCTCTTCTTCAACTTCCAAACTCTAATACACCCTCACCGGGAGGCCGTCTTCGACACAAACCTCTTCCGCACCAATCCTCAACCTTTCTGCAACCTCACGAAATCCCTACACCCAGGCCAATTCACCCCGGCAGTTATACATGCCTTCATATCGCTAACGGTGAAGAAGAACTTGCTATACAAGTGCTTCACCCAGAACATAGATATGCTGGAACGCGCCGCAGGAGTTCAGCCGGAGAAGCTCATCAAAGCCCATGGCTCGTTCGCGGGGCAGTAGTGTATTGATTGCCATGCCGCGTACCCAGCCGATAGGATGGAGAATCACCTTCCCGCAGCAAGCGTACCATGCGAGCCTTGCGCAGTGTTGGTGAAGCCAAATTATTGTGTTCTTGGGGGAGAGTTGGACGAGGGAGTTTCATATGAGACTTAGAATGGTCGAGGATGTGGACTTGGTGATTGTGATAGGGAGCTTATTGAGCATTTACCTATTTGCGGTGCTTCATGGGCGGGCGAGGGAGGTGGTGGTCAGGGTTTTAATCATTAATGAGAGGGTGGGGGGATTGGTGGCCAGGTGGGCGATGTGCTTGTGCTAGGCGGGTGCGATTGGGGATGAGAAAACTTGCGGCAGAGATGGGGTGGGCAGAGGAACTGAAGGATTTTGGGGGTCGGTAGGAGGCAGGAGTGATAAGAATGAGGAAGCAGAGGCTGCGAGGGGTGAAGATGTTAAACCAATTGAAAGCATGGACGCAAAAGTCCGCCGCCTAACTCAAGAAGTTGAGTGTAGCCTATCCGTCGTTGACGGCTGGAAGGATAACGTGATGAAGACCTCTCCACCCAAGAGACACAGACCGCCAGAATGGCGGCCAACCAACCAACCGGTTCTTCTGAGGATAGGACTAATCTTGATATTGAAG
>NW_003298932.1:83434-97490 GCF_000151645.1 Tuber melanosporum
GGGGTCCGCAATTATCACAAAATGTTGGACAATGGGGTGGGGGTGGGGATGTTTAGGTTTATGGTTTTAACTTTGCTTGATTTTTCGGTCATTGTGGTATGTTAGCTGGTCAGTTGTTTTTGTTGAGCAATAGGTACGGATGGTATACTTTGGCTTTTTCACATTAGACTTTTTCTGATTGCGGGGTACTGTGATACCAGCATGAGACTATTATACTAGTACAGTACAGTACGATATCATAATATAGTATCTGCCATCATGAATGGTCACTCACATCACAGCCTCTGAGGGTCTGTTGTGTGATTGTGAAACTCGACTTGGAAGTCAGATAGGTGAATTCTGCATCACACTACTCCTCTGTTATATGCTTGAACTACTGGCATCTTTCTAGTACCTTCTAGCACCTTATACACTCCCAATCCTGCTTGTTTTCATTCCATCATCACCAATCCTGTGATGATCAGTGCAAGAGGGGCAAAAATAAAAATAAAAATAAAATAGATTATGCTTGGGCTCAAACTGGGGACTACCAGTGTGTTAGACTAGTGTGATGGACACACCAAAGTGGCTTACCAGCAAAGAATCTGTGAAAACTAGTGGACCCACAAAGTAGTATGTGCAATAGCTATATGCTTGTCCCCTGTATGGTTAGGGGCAGAGGGGCCAATGTCCAACACTACTGTCTTCTGGGCAATATAGATAACCGGTATGTAATCAAGAGCTAATACAGGTATAATGGTAGCTGTTCAGAGCAATCTGGTATAATGAGTTTGTGCGCAGCCCAGCCCCCACAGAAATTTATCTGGTAGGGCTTAGTGGGAGTGGAGTAGTATTCTCCTCCACATCTGACGTGGTGTAGAACCAACTACACCATGAAACCGCATTAGGATGTTCTGCGAGCACCCATCTATCGTAGGGCATTGAAGGAGGCAAGGTGCACTGGGTAATTTGAACAGTAGTCGGGTAACTTAATCACCTGTAACCAAGAGGAGGTTGCAGGATCCTGCCTCCTGTCTCACTCCAAATTTCGGAGATCTCCTGACAAGGGTTCCCCATAATTTTACACCTCCACAACCTGTCCCGCGCGTCATAATTTTTATCTCCACATCACGGAATATTAGTACTGGATTCCAGCTGAAAATTCACACTTTCCACAGTTCCGGGTGTTGAACAGCATCTCTCCGCCCAAGCAAAAAAGTCGTTGCCAAGGCCTTCCACCCCGTTTCATTCACATGGCATTATTATGAGCCTCACACCCATCCAACCCATTCGGAACAAATTCTTTTCGCCCCCACCGCCTCCAGAGCTCCAAACATCCTCACACCCTCACACCCACAACTCTCAACTCCTCCCAGACATCTACCCTTCGGCCTCTGCCACCTGATTGCCTCATCCCCGCAGGAGGTTTCATAATCTTTTAACTCTTACACCATGGCAATGGCCACTAAGTTTGTTCGATGCATTGTGAGCTTTTCTCGTGCTTCACTAAGCCCTGCTGCAATGGTACAGAGGGGATTGACACCACAGCTGCACCGCAGATTCATATCCCCTAGTGGGAAGCTTTGGGAGGCAGCTGTAAAAGCGGATGTTGAGAATAAACGAATAGAAGTGAGTAATTTTATGAATGGGACCGGAGTCAAGCCTAAAGAGGTTTGTGTTGGGAATGGTCTGAAAGTGGATGTGATGATGTCCCCTTCTACAGGTGCGTCACCTTTTCCCTTCTGTTTTGTATTTCTCATGCAGCAATTAGGAAACTAACGGCCCTGACGAATAGGTATTCTCAAGAAAACCTCAATAATGGACGAGGGATCTCAACCAATCTACCATGAGATGCAAGCCACAACTCCTACTGACCCTCACGTGCTCGATGCTAGTCTTTCAATTCATACCGGCCTATACGGAACTCCCCATTCAGGCACAGACGCCTACGGCTGGAAAACAGAGAAAGCAATTGGTTTTGTATGTGAGCTTGTTGCAAGGCTCACTGGAGCCCATCCAAAGGGGATCTTATTCACCTCGGGAGCCACAGGGTCCAATGATACGTTGATCAAGTATGTGGCAAGGCTTTACAAGTCTAAGAAGCATATCATCACATTTCAGACAGAGCAAAAGTGTGTGTTGGATTTGTGCCGACATTTTCCAGACGAGGGGTACGGTGTCACGCATCTCCCCATTGAGAACAACAGTTTGATCAATCCAGAGCATTTGGACAAGGAGATCTGCCCGGACACAGCGCAAGTTTCAATTATGACGGTCGATAATGAGATTGAAGTCATCCAGCAGATGGAGGAGATCGGGAAGCTCTATCGAAAACAGGGTGTCTTCTCCCACACCAATTGTGCGCAGGTCATGGGCAAGATTCCCGTTGAAGTCAGCAAGTGGAACGTGAACTGGATGGGCATCTCCGACCTCAAGGTTTACGGACCGAAGCGTATCGGAACCTGTTATATCCGCTGCGGACCAAAAGTCTGGATGGTCCCGCTCATCGCTGGCGGGGGTCAAGAACATGGTTTCCATAGTGGAACTCTTGCATCTTCATAGATGATCGGATTCGGAGAAGCCCGCAGAATCGCCCAAGAGGATATTGAGGTACTTCCCTCCTTGCCCACTTCTCCCGCCTGCAAGTGACTATAATTGATATAAAAACTAGTATACACGTACGTCGGAACCTTTCTTCTCCCAGCACCCAATCTGCTCCTCTACCAGGCAGGACGACAACTACATGCGCAAAAGCTATTACAACAAACAACCCAAACAATTCACCAGTAAATTTCAATTGGTTCATTTGGCTATGAGTACATATGCTAATGGGTTATTGATTGGTGGGCAGGGACTATCCAGACAATGAGTCACCCTGGGGCAGATATGAAAGAGAGAAAGCTTAAGGCTACCATCAAAGGTTCCACGGTGGGAATTCTGGAAGCCAACTTGACAGGTAGGTTTAGTGGAATGCTGAAGTTTTGTTACTACATTGAGGCTAATGAGATGCTAATGGCTGGGTAGAAGTTCTTAATACCAAGGAGGACCAGATAACCAAGAAAAAAAGGAAAAACCTTAAATGGACTACTTTGTATTCAAAAATGACAATCCGCGAGACAGAGAAGCGGTTGGGTCTTAGATTATTGACTTTACGTGGAATTCCCATTTGGCAGATGCTAGAAGGGAAACGTGGTTTATTAGGCCCGGACGTGATAGGGCAAGTGAAAAAGGAAGTCTATAAAGGCTTGGTACGTTACTTGAATGTTGGGGGATACCCAACAGAGTCTGATCCCGACTTTAAAGAGGCCAACATAAACGACATTGTGGTCAATACAATCTATCCCATTCTCGATCGGTTCAAATCTGAGACTAAGCGGAACATACACTTATCGCTAGAGAAGGAAATTATCTCGAAGGATTCCAGTACTAGTGGTATGGGGGAATTCGTGGTGATGGACTTCATATCTTACGATGAAATGAAATATGTTTTAGTTGTTGAAGCAAAGAAGGTCTCTCTTGGGGACGCAAGAAAGCAGTGCTTTCTTGCTCTGAATGACATGCGGGATTATAATGGCGGCGGCATAGTTTATGGCTTCATCGCTATGGGTGATAGTTGGAGAATGGTCTCCTTTGATGGAGAATTCAAGATGAGCGTGAAGATGGAGTTACTGTTTGACTGTATGAACGAGGACGAGGAGGGATGGATGGCGGATTATTCCATTCTTGTTGAATGTTTTAATATTGCTTTAAGTAATGGAGGGAAGGATTCGGTTGAGGTTGTTTAAGGCAATAATTTGTTCTGCCTCACCCTAGACCCTTGTTTCCAAGAAGAGGGTTGCCTCTCCGTTTCCTTTAAAATCATAGTTGTGGTGTTTTTTGTTTTTTTCCTTCTTTCTTTCCTCATTTCCAGTACCTTTAGGTGTCCAGGGGCCGGGTCGTAATTTGACTACACCCTCCCCTGCTACCGAATTTGTCCTTTGCTCATCTCCCCCCTCCCTGAATCTATCATGTATTGCTCTGATTGCTTCACTGATTGTTTGTACCTTAGATATAGCTTTACTGTACTTCTGGTCCGAATGCATGGTCTATCTCTCCATTACCCTGTTCATGCATCCCAATCACATCACCCTGTTCCCAGTGATTAAACACTTCTCAGAATTGAGTTTTTTTTCGCAGAACTAGCTGTACGGGGAAACTGCTAGAAGAGAGGAAACACTTCGCTCCAGCGCAGGTGAGGTTTGGCAATGTGATATTCTAGAACAATCACACTAGTTATCTTTGGCCGCCATTCCCTGGCTTGGTGGGGTTGACGTCTTCCCACCCAAGTAGTATTTTCACGATTCCCTAATGCCTGTGGGCAGGAGCATGTGAGAGCTGTGTTTGTCCGCAACTATGCGCCTCGTCGGGATCGAACTCTTCTAGCCCGTGCAGCATTTTCCTCACTTCCTCACGTCCGTTACGAGCAGCTGATGCTATTGGCGTATACTCTCAAAAATCTCCTTCACGGCCATCAGACTCCTGAAATAGATTCGGTTCAAACAATCTCGTGTACTCAGAGAGTTCCGACTGCAGATGGGCTCCCCCACGCACAAAAGGATATTCTAGAAACGGTGTGTTCCTGGTGTCAGGAGATGGATCGGCCGAAAGGGCCTGGACTTGCCGGGAATTGAGATAGGTCAAGCAGACTTCTACTATTATTGAGTGTGGCCTGCGGAAGATTTCTGGATGAGCGGAAATATACCCTTAGGAAGTAAAGTGAATCAGTCCCACAGTTGATGCCTCCTTGCCCACCACAGTAAGCCCTTGGCAGCAACCTACCGGTGTCCTCATCGAAGGGATGGTGTCAGCATTGAATTCGGTGGAGCAACTGCCAGCATGTCCCAGAGCTCATCCACCATGAGTGGCCGCTGTGCATTACTAATCCACATCCGTACTGCTATATCAGGTCTCGACTTATTTCCACCCTGCTCCTTTATCCATCTTCTCTCTGTACCATAAGCATCCCCCAAACCGGACCCCTCTGTTACTTTGCTAAGCTCTTCCCGTCTCAGATGGATTCCCAATTCTTGCAGGATTGCTTCCGTGTTTAGGGAAACTTGTAGAAGCCTAGTAGACATATCTATTAGGGAAAAATGTGCCGTGGAAATTCCGGTACCATTGCCCTATGTATCATACGTTTCCAACATATTTTCGGGAACCTCCTCCAGCATGCCCATAATAATATGATAAATACTTCGTGGGGTATAAAGCACTGCGCTCAGGGAAAACTCGAAACAAATTAAATAGAGCATAAACGCAGCTATTAGAACTCATACAGACCAGGTATCGATGTATTCGTGCTCTACTCAATGGATCACACTTGCTATGCATAATGGTGCCATCTGATTATGGTATTGAACAGCCGAAATGACCTTCCCGGGTAGGAAGGTACTGTAGATTCCCCCCTCGAGTAGCCTTTTAGATGGCTTGTCTGTTGTTGAAGGTCTACTCTATTCTTATTATGATACTCTACTACTAATTCCAAGTACCTACTATCGTGCGGGGATGTCATCCAGATCTAAGCGGGGGTCACAGACCCTAATATTAAAGATTTTGCAGTGTCCAACCAGGGCAAGTCAAGCCCAGAATTATTATTTTTTCCAATAGCAACATTTATATCAGCACAAGCCCGACATGATGAAAAGAGGGATGCAAAGACCTCCATAATTTGCTCGCAGTACCTAGCCGGCGTGGTGAAGATCTGATTGTGTTTTTCGCCAGCAGAGTACAGTACAGCTTTTGCAGAGATAAGAGTAGTTTGGGTTGGGGAGATATCGCGGCAAATGGACAAGCAACTTAGAGTGTCTGGAATAGAATCATGGCTTTTTTGAGAGAGAATAGAGTTCGTTAGAACACCGGCTACCAGTCCAATGAGCTTGCCCCACTCCCTGCCTGCCCGTTCACTAAGAACAAACAAAGGAAGACAATATCTGAGAATTGATTTCTGTTTATTTTAGTATTAGTGCGTCCCAGGCGGGGTAGCTTGGGTATTTATATAAAGGCTACGGATTGTGATTCCCCTTTCATCCCATAATTCGTGATATGCTCAAGAGCGGGGTTTGGGAGACCATTTTCACCATATATCACTCGATATTTGATTTTGCGTGACTGTTCCGAATCGCGGTGGAATGGGAGGCAAAAGTGTATGGGAACGAGTAATAGAAGTGACTTGCTTGACTTCCTAGGCGAGACGAACTGCTCACATAAATACATAAACTCTCAGAGATATCGTTCTACGACTTAATATAGAGATCCCTGTGACACAACTTGGATAGTCTGAATAACAATACTAGGAGTAACGGCGGACCAATTGGGGACCATACAGGATTCACCTAGGGTTTTTACTTTTCCTGCACAGGGAAATAGACTATGTGAACGTCATGAACTGGATCGCAACAATTTGGCGAAGCTAGATGTACAATGTATCTTTGGGTTTGCATGTGAGACAAGCTTAGGGGAAATAGAGGATCTACGAGAGCTATTATGGCCGCACTACCCGATTTTTGCAGCCGGGCGAGATGCTTGAGGAGCTCTCCCAAGAAGTTCTGCAGTGAGAGGTCAAGCAGGAGCTCTACCATTTTCCACTCCCAAAGATTCCTGCGGAGGAGGCCTTATACACACGGGTTGGCCAGCGGCCCGCGCATCCTGAAGAAGTAGGGGTAGAGGAAGAAGGAGGGGATGAGGACTACTGTACCGGCAGTTCTCCACGTCGCTTTCCGACAGACCCCTCTCACTGAAGTGGGTCGGTTCGCAACGTCTCGCACCCGACTTCTTCCGTCGGTAAGGGACCGGACAGATTCTCCGATAGCGAAGGCCGCTACCTCGAATATAGTGAACTCGACGCATAGGGCTCTCGGCGGTCCACAACTCCAATTCTCACCCATCTACTCGAAGAAGTGGAGTAAGCGCGAGTTGAATATTCCCTCGAACCCAACTACCATTCCAATGTCGGGTATCGATGTCGATGTGTTTTTTACTGCAGTAATGCTGGGGCTGTACGTGGCAATTAAACAAGTATCCGGAAATGGTGATTGGTGCCTTGGCGCCAAGAATTCAGGGGCAGACAGTTGGTAAATTTATCCATTTATCCTGAGCGCGTCCTTTAATTGTTACACTACATATAAACAACGCGTTTGAGCAAAAGTCAGCAAAGGTTAGAATGGCACGTGCTATTATAAAGAGAGGTGAAAAGTGACAGATTAGCTTGGAGTTCTGAATGATGTGGAAGTTAACAGTGATTAGGAAAAGAGGTAACAACACAATAGCGAGCAATTATTATTGCCTATTGATTACTGCCAAAGCCAATCACATACGAAAAAATCAAACAACTTACCGGAATCCCTATATCCACCTCGAATGATATTTGGTGCCATACCATGGAAAATGCCCGCAATGCCCGCTTAGCTTCCGAGTCCACACTTGACAAGCCCTTTACCGTTGTTGAACTCTCTGCCACTTCTGTTCTCAACTCAAATATACGATCAGGTAGACCAAGTGCATTAAGTGAGGGGGAGAAGGATAGTTTGGTTGCTTTTGTAAAGCGTGATTTTAAATCTCGAAGGATGAAGCTTGTTGATATCCGGTGTGAAGCCGGATTATCATATGTATCAAATGTCACTGTATTTAATACCCTTCAAGAGCAGGGTTTAGGCGCATATTGTGAAGAATTTAAATTTATTCTTAACCCACAGAGCAAAAAGAAAAGACTTGTAAGTTACCGTCTCAAACCATAGAAAATAATACTAATAACTGACATTTACTAGGAGTACTACAAGGAAAGAGAAGATTGGCACCCATATAAGGAATGGGCAAATTTGGCATTCACGGATGAGATGTCAATAGAACTGGGAGCAGTTTTTGGTCTCAGTCTAGTATGGCGAGAGAAGGGCGAACGGTGGAATGAGGACTGTGTTGGGGCTAAAAAAAAAAAAAAAGGCACCTTGGTTATGTGCTGGGGTATGATTGGATGGAACTTTAAAGGTCCATTTTATGTGTGGGAAGCAGAGACAAGGGAGGAAAAAAAAAAGGCAAAGGAGGAAATAGAAAGGCTGAATAAAGATAGGCTGGAAGAGGAGGAGAAGCTAAATGCTGGTTAAAAGCAATCAGAGGAGTGGAGGATCTTGCGAGAAGAGGAACTGCGGGCAGCAAGAGAGGCACGACGAATCGCAAAGGCACAGGGTACTACCGTCAAAACCACAAAATCATTTCGGGGCAAGAAGCATATTCTAAAGCCATTTAAGCGGAAGGATGTTAAAGGGATTGACTCTTGGTATTATGTGGCTTGTATTTGTAAGCCAATACTTTGGCCTGCATGCCAGCGTTGTTTACAGGAAAACTCGGATTTCTGTTTAATGGAAGATAATGCTACGAGCCACAGGTCGGATTATACAAACTGGGAAAGGGAAAAGGCTAGAATTTCCAAAGTTGATTGGCCACCAAACTCCGCAGATTTTAATCCCATCGAACATGTTTGGAGATTGATGAAAACAAGAATCCTACGATGCAGAGGCACAGAAAAGGTTACTACCATTAGTGAGTTGAAAGCGCTGCTGGTAGAGGAATGGGACGCGATTACTTTGGAAGAGGTGAATTATGAAATTCTAAAACTTCCTAAGATTATGTCCGAATGTATTCAACAAGAGGGAGGAAATTGATTTCAATCTTAATCTTTAACTGTTTTCCCCTGAACCCCCTCTGTCAGACTTGGATTTACTCTCTATTCCATTAGTTATTTGTCTCCTTATCCTTCTATTGTTTTTCTATTATAAATTGGATGTTATTATGCTCGAGTTTTATCCTCGTCAACCGCAATCACAAGCTATCACTCGCTCCTCTTGAGAATTCTTGGCGCCAAGAAAGCCAAGGTACTAATCTTGTAACGTGTTCGCAGGGTGCTAATCACGTTATCGGTAATAAGTACGATAGTTGGTAGGTGGCCTGCTCTTCCAGAGAGGAGGCGAGCGCTGAGAACTAAGGGAGGCTTTGAGGGTATACTGGAGAACAAAGAAGTAACCATTCAACCAAGTATATTGAAATACTGTCTGTCGAAGTCTGCCTTTTCTATCGTAGAAACAGGCAGTCTTTAAATACACAAATCTGCTCATGTCTAGCATGAACGAAACTAATCAAAGGTATTAATTGATACACTTTGGTAAAACTCCTTAAGTATCAAAGCGATACTTAAAACAAAACATAAAACAAAACCAAGTATCAGACGATACTTAAAACAAACCAAGTATCAAAGTGATACTTAAAACAAAACATAAAACAAAACCAAGTATCCAAGCGATACTTAAAACAAAACATAAAACAAAACCAAGTATCAAATGATACTTAAAACAAACCAAGTATCAAAGCGATACTTAAGACAAAACATAAAACAAAACCAAGTATCAAAGCGATACTTAAGACAAAACATAAAACAAAACCAATAACCGAGTACCTGTCACAAACGTGGCTTAGCATGAAAAAGGTTTTCATGTGATACATGGTTATGAATCACAGGTATGTTATTGTTTTGCGCATATGACCTATTCGGGTTATATGATTTGTTATGTGTGGGATTTGTGATGCTTTCGCACATGGCTCAAGTATGAGTCATAGGACATGCGCCTGACGAGTATGCCTTACGAGTGTGCCTTACAGGTAAGCCTTGCGCATATGATTTATGTTTCGCACATGACCTCATTACGAGGTCATGGGTTTCGTGCATATGACTCAGTCGAGTCATATGGCTTGTTTATTGTATTATGATTGGTTTATGAGTTTTACACATGACCTCGCTGTTAGGTCATGGGTTTTGAGTATGTGATCACTTTGGTCATATGACTAGTTTGTTATGATTTGGTTTTGCACATGTGACCACTTTAGGTCACATGATTAAAGGCGGGAAGAACACTATATAAGGAGGCCGATGCGGCCGAGGAAGATAGGTTCTTCATGCTTTGTTCTAAGTACTTTTCCTATTTATTACTATAACAAATATAAAACACCTTTACGATCTTTATCTTTATTGCAACGATATCGTTGCGCTGAGAAAGGGCTTCGAAGAAGACAAGTTAGAGAAAGCTTACAATAGGCGTTCCCGGTAGAAGACAAAGGTCTTGTACTATCGGTAACGTAGGCATAGGCCTATAGCTATTGTGAGACAAAGGAAGAAGAAGACAGAAGAGGTAAGTATCGTTCCCCGTCGCCAAGAGCTAACTACCGAGAAAGGGATCGTTACACTACCCGTACCGGTTACAAATCTGGATTTTCGGATACTTGTTGAATTGCCAAGTAGGTGGCTGGTAGTTATGGAATGCAGCGCCAAGCCACTATCTAGGTTAGTCATCGCTGTGCTGCGGACACTTATCTCTTCATCTGTATTACTTACCCCCAAGTATGATACTCCTGGTTTCCCCACTAATGTGCCAATGGCGAGTGCAGTACTCAAGTACATCTTTCCCATCCTGGCTCGACCAAAGCCTGACCCCCAGTCTCGCTCTACTTTTATGCTGGAAATTATCCGGCTTCTGTGAACCGAATAACCGAGATTCCACTGGACCTAGGATTCTGCAACCTTCTCTAAGTTACCGGTAATTAAGTAACCCGACTACCGTTAAGCAAGTGTGCCTCTCCTCCTTCAATGCCCTACGATAAGTGGGCGCTCGTGGGATATCTTAAGGTGGTTTTGTGGTGTAGTTGGTTGATACACCATGTACGATGACCGCCCCACAATCCATCACACACTCCCCCTTAACCCGAATAGGAAAGTGATGAGTCAGCCATTAGTTGAACACCGCATTGGCTATTGGGAAACAAAAACGATCGACTTCTCTCCACATTGCGGGTGAAAAACATTGACTTCTCACCTAATAAACCCAACTTAGCCACTATTCATGGGGGCCGAGCTAAGTCCCCCCCCCTTTCCAGGAACCGCTGCTCCACTTTTGCTCACGCCCGGAAACCCGGGACGTTCTCCCAGAGCCTAAAAGCCACCCCGCAAGTTAGACTAGAGCCCAATGGAAAGTTTAGATGGGGTCCGAACCTTGGTGTTTAGAGGCCCCAGCACAAATCCCAAAAATTAGAGTGGACCGTTCCTACTGCCTAGAATAACATTTGTGGCCATTGAGGCGGACGGATAATTTAATCCTCCACTCATCGGGTTCATTCAGGAATGAATTTGGATGCCCTATAGGAGAGCACAGTATGTATTACCGGGACCCCCACCCCCCTTGTGTTCATAGCTATATTCATCAAGATCACAAGACATCACTTGACAAAGACTCATTTTCCAAGCCACGCACCGCGAACATACACTTCACCGGTTCAGGTCGGTCCGGTGGACGACAGCCCTTACACGCGAATTCCTCCATATCCTAAGTGCCGTCAACACACCGGTAGATGTCCTCCGGTTCTCGCAGCTGCTGGGTGGGTAATGGAAGGGGGTTAGTGGATTCGTGAATGGTGCTGTGGTGCTACCTTTTCACCAACAATCACTCGACTTTTTCGAATAGTACCCCCATCAGCTGCTGAGGATAACAATTTTTGGAACCAGGTAAACAATTTACAAAAATTGAGAAGCCCCATATATACACTCCACCCACCGGCGGCCTACACTCCAGATACGAAAATATGGTTACATTGAAAGCGCAAAACTGCCATTACGCCTCCCCCACCATTCATTGCCTCCCTCCTCTTTTTTCCGTGTTCGCACCCCCAGCTACACTATTCCCCACCTTTCTCTACACATCCTAATCATTTCTTCCAGCATGTCCCCGGTCCCCTTCCCCGTCATCTCCTTCCCCTGCAGCCCCCTCCCCCTCCTCTCCTTTTGCACCCTAACCATTTCGAGATGCCTCTCCCTAGCATCCGGTTTCCTTTGAAGCCTTGTGGCCTTCTTCGCCTTCAGGAAGGCGGCTGGCTTGTACTTGACAATAGCCCTCACCCCATCACCGTGGGGTCCCTTGATGGTGACAAACTTTGACTCAGTCTTCCTGTTCCCGCCATCAATCTTGAGTTCCAGCTTGTGCGAGCTTTGTCTCCAAACGCCCTGCGATCACCCACCTTGCTCTTCCACATGTCGCTGTACCCCAATTTTCTGCGGCTCCTGGGGAAAACCCAGTATTTGATCGGCCCCGTCAGAGTGCATAAGTTGAGTATAATGTGCGATTCGCGTTTGCATAGGTGGGAGTATGATGAGCAGGACGGTCAAAGTGTAATTGTGGAGTTGTTGCGTTGTGTATGGGCTCCGGATCGGCGTGTTGAGCTCGCCGTCAGGTAGAGATATGCCAAAGTCGACTATCGTTGGGTTGGTCTCATTCCTCGTCCCGGTGCGGCGGTGGATCCCACTCCGGAAGGCCACATATAACTACCCGAGATCTTCACGATTTTTTCTTTCTGGATGACCCATCCATAAGTCTCCGTAGATATCTGAGGTGCTCATAGCGCCGCGAGAAGTGACAGTAGTCTTTGTGGTTGGTGCCGTCAGTGGGGCCAGCGGGGAACACAGGGCATCGTTCCTGGTTCTTGCAAGGGGCCATTACAGTAACGTTCTCCTTTTCGATAGGGGGGTGGGCGAAGCCACCAGCATTCCGGGTCGGGGGGGATCGAAAAACTTTGTCAGCGTTCCTGATGTAGTCCTCTAGGATTGTGGAGCGGGCGTAGGCGACATCCAAGAAGCTCATTCGCGCGCCGATTTCGATGATCGCAAGGACAAAGCCATTCGGATTTAGTTGTGACCAGAGTTGCTCAACGGGTTGGCAGCCAAAAAATGAACTCATATTGGTAGGATTCTGTTTGTAGAAATGATCAGATAGTAGAGCTATGTCGACTAAGCCTTATTCTACTCCGTCAGGGCGCCCGCCGTGCAGTGTAGGTTTTCGAAATTGATATCCGGTACTCGAGGGGTAAACAGAGTATCGTCCGAGAGCCGCGACAATAACTGCCCCCAATCCGCTCCTCTTCCTCGGCGCCGGGAGAGCCTTCCCACCCCGGCAAGGTGGCCACTTCCCTGTCTTCTCTGAAAGCTCATACTTCCTTTTTTCCTCTTCTGCTTCGACAATACTATGCCAAGCCAGTATCCAAGCCCCCCCCTCACATCAAGCACATTCTTAACATCAAGCCCCCCCATCCCAGCCGAGCACCTAATCGCCGCCCAACAGTTTCCGCACCTCGGTCAACAAACTTACGGACCACAGCAGACAACTGAGCGGCCATAGCATGAACCTCGTTGACGCGCCGAAAACCGCCTTCGAATTCAGTCAGAACAAGGCGTAAAATCTCCTCATAGGCTCCCCGCGCGTCATCCTCCCCTTCAACAACTAGCTCGGTCGCCAAATACTAAATCTAGGAAGGAAGCTCGGGGTCCGAGGATGGGTCTCCACCGAGAGTAAATTGGTCTGTAGGAGGTGGCAATTAGAATGTAAGGCGTGGTCGAAGCTTGGTGGAATGAGAAGGAATGGAGATCAGGACGAGTAGGGGGTGCTCAAGTGGCCCGCTATTATGAACGAGAAGCTGGAAAAGGTGATGTAGAATGTGGGGTGAGACCCGGCGGTGGTTCCTGATGCGCTGCATATGAGCTCTTCCGGCAAAAGGGGATTGGTTGGTCTCTATGGCAACTCTTTGTAATTAGTAATTGGTACAGCTTACTTAGAATTTAGTAGGGAGGAGGGAAATTGGTATGTTGTAGACAGCGGGATAAGACGGAAGTGGTGATGGGAGAAGCCAAGGAGGCTCTGCTGGGAGCTCGCGATTGAGATGAGTGAGGTTGCCCCAAAATTATTACTATTTTGGAAGGAAGGAGCGAAGGGAGTAGGCACTGAAGGCAATAGCGGAGAAATCAAGAGGGAGAGAAATTCGGAATGGGTAGGAGGGAATTCTAGAGGTACCGATAGGTCGTGAATGATGTGATTAAGGAAGATAGCTTGAGGATGAGAAGGTGATTATGGGAGGGGTAGGTAATAACATTATCGTAGAAAATGTTCGGGGCCAGCGGGAAGAAGATTGTGAATCCATAAGATATAGATATAGACCGAGTGATCGATTATGACCGCGC
>NW_003298933.1:0-76411 GCF_000151645.1 Tuber melanosporum
CGGGGTTCTTCTTTGCTACCTGATAAAAGTCTTGCCTACACCCGGATCTCCATAGCAAAACAAAACAGCATTATCAGATTCGCCTCCCCCGCTGCCCGCGTACCAGGTCCTAAACTCCTCGGTCTGTAAGAGCCATTCTCCTACACTTTCGACCCGCCGTTCCCGAATGTCCTGATGACGTAGCTTGGGATCTAGTGGGGATAGCCAGGCTAGGATATTGGATCGCTCATCGGCAAGCGTAAAGTTATTTGTCACGCTAATGCTGTTTGAGGAGTTGGTGTTGTTACTGAAATATTGCGACATTTTTCTGTTTTTTTGTCGTTTAGGATACCGTAGATGATGGATGATGGATGATGGACGATGGAGTCCGTCGATGATTGGAATTCCTAGTGGCTGAAAAGCGGGGTCTCTTGTGCAACCTCATATAGCTCTGGACTGGAGAAAACATACCGGCATTATCAGCCGATCCCGGACCCTCCCTCCAGAATACCCGCAACGTTTTTTTATGCCCACCTACCGCACTTAAAAAGGGCCAATAAACCTCCTTTTTAGGAAATGCCAAGGGTAGGGCATCCAGCAAAACTTTGTCAGGATCGTGTCTATTACCCTGTTTGGCACACCAAGAAATTATTCCCTACACAAATCACATTCCCACTGCTTAACATATCTTCAATAATACACTCAAACCTTGTGTATATTTTAATCAAAGATTCATATTTTTTCATGATTTTTCTGCCTCTGTTTTCTTGCTTAAAAATTGATGTATTATTTTCTTGGCTGTCGGCGTAAAACAACGCATACTGCAGGGATAAACAAACGTGGCTGGTATTATGTACAGTGCAAATGGGCTCAAACCGGGTCCTCAAAACAGGCCAAACGCGATTTGTATCTAGTCAACCACAACACAGAAATTTAGAGAAAGGCTAGCACTGAGATAAAGCCATTTCTAAAGAGAACAAACAAGTGCTAGCTTTTTTTTAATTAAGTACCATAGGCAAGAGGAGAAAGAAGACAAAAAGTGAAAATTTTGGTGAGAGTGAAACAAGGGACAGAATGTACACAGTGCTATCTTGAAAAATACTGTAGAGGTTGGAAGAGTAAAATAGCATGATAATGGATGAAGTGAAAAGCAGAACAAATGTAGTAAAGCGTTGATGTATACAAGAAACTGTAGAAACAATTTACCAACAATTGTCAACAAAGTCAAGCATTACAAAAGCCACTACTATGCCACCAATACAGCAAAAACGAAAACGCCTGCATGCTATTGGATCCCAAGGTGGCTTTTCCAAAAAGCTGCGTCAACAATCAACTCTCTTTGTAATATGTTCGCAAGGTGCTAATCATGTTATCGGTAATAGATACGATAGTTGGCAGGTGGCCTGCTCTTCCAGAGAGGAGGTGAGAGCTGAGAACTAAAGGAGGCTTCAAGGATGTACTGAGGAACAAAGAAGTAATTGTTCAACCAAGTATATTGAAATACTGTCTGTCAAAGTCTGCCTTTTCCATCGTGGGATCAGGCGGTCTTTAAATACACAAGTCTTGTCCATGTCTAGCATGAACAAAGGTGATCAAAGATATCAAGTGATATTCTTTGGTAAAACAAACCAAGTATCAAAACGATACTTAAAACAATACATAAAACAAAACTAAGTATCAAACGATACTTAAAACAAACCAAGTATCAAAGCGATACTTAAAACAATACATAAAACAAAACTAATAACCGAGTACCAGTACAGGTTACACCCTTGGATTCCAATGAAAGCCAGGATGAGATTGCTGCTGTTGAAGGAGAAGAGAATACAGTCGGTCAGGAAGAAGGTGTGGAAGCTATGGATAATACACCTCGAAGGAGGCTGGATACGAGGGGTTATGGCTCTGCTTGTAGTCCAGATAGAATAAAACAGCTATCAAGGAATACACTATAGCGTAGAGTACAGAAGGAGAAAGAGAACCAGCAGTAACAGAATGCACTAGTTGGAGAAGGAATAGAGGCCAATTGGGAGGATTTAGAAAGCCATGTGGAGGAGAAATGGCCAATGGTGAGCAAGGATTTGAGGACTATGGTTTTGAAAAAAGGTATGGGCATTTCTGTTTAAATATAAGAATATTAACATACAAGAAAAGTAAATAAACTAAGTAATGTATGATTAGGAGTGATGGATATCCGAAGAGTACTAAGAGGCAAAAAGAAAGCCATTTGCAGTATATCGGATCTTGAATGCTATTTCCAAGTACTCCAGTTCATGAACTGGCAGTTGAAGTATCCTGATCTTCCTTGCAAGATGGCAGTATTAAACACCGCAGTTAGATAGGGACAGAGCAAGCATACAGCTGAGAGTATCATTCGATGGGAAAAGAGCTAGATTAAAACAAGAACAATTGTTCTAAGTTAACGAGGAAAGCATGCAAAGTCTCAAAGTATGCTGAATGACGAAGGCGCCATCATGGCAGTCAGGGAGTACATTGAGTGTGCTGGTGAAAGTAAGTACAAAACCTTTGATTTTCAGTGGGTTAAATTTGTGATTAATGAAGTTGTGAATAATATTTAGATATTTCCGGATGTGGACTTGCAAGAGCAGTAACTGAGTATTGGACAATGCGTACAAGTCAGCAAGATGCAGAAATCCGAGTCTCTTGTATCTATCAAGCATTGATAGAAAAACAAACCTAAGGGCGAATGAGTTGGACAGCTTCTACAGCTATTCAGTGGTTGATGAAGTTAGGATTTGAGTGGAAGGAAGTAAGAAAAGGGGTCTATATCAATAGTCATGAGAAGCCTGATGTAGTCTTTTATCGTCAACAATGCTTCCTCTCCCAGTAGAAAGAGCTGGAAAGACGAATACCAAAATGGAATCCATCTGGCACTATTGAAAATACACTATTACCTGCTAGATAATGCCTCTTAATCCCTGTCGCATATGATGAATGCACCTTTCACTCCAATGATAGAGTACATCATTAATGGATTCACAAAGATAAGCATCTGATTAGAAAGAAGTTTAAAGGTCAAGGTCTTATGGTATCTGATTTTATACTCCCTTGCAATAGACTAGAGATGCTATTGACTGTCCCTTTGCCTTTCCTCCTACAGACTCGCAATCTTGAACCAGTTCCTGGGCTTAAAATTAATCCTAAACAGGCTACGGAATATATTTGGGTAGTCAAAGGAACCTGGTAGGAAGGGGACAATCTTATAGACCAGGTTCTCAACATTGCAATTCCGATTTTTGAAGCCGCTTTTCCAAATGCCCAAGCCTTGTTTCTTTTTGATCATGCAACATCCCACACAGCTGATATGCCAGATACTATTCGGTCTTATCATATGAATATGGATCCTGGTGGAAAATAGCTACATCTCCGTGATGGTTGGTATTATGAACCCAATGGGGTTACCTTATTCGATCAGGGAATGAGTTTTGATCTAAATGATCTTTCTATACCTGCCAAATGGAGAGGTATGCTAAAGGGATGCAAAAGAATCCTCCAGGAATGTGGAATTTGGCCTGAGGGTAGATTAAGGTATGATTGCAAGAGCAGAAAACATAAGAAGGACCAAAGTCACAGTGGCAATTCTTGCTGTGTCAGGCAACTTCTTTTAGTACAATCAAACTTTCTGGCACAAAAGTCTTGCCTTCAGGAGGAGATTGAAAAGAGAGGTCATCTTTGTTTGTTCTTTCCAAAATATCACTGTGAGCTCAACTGGATCGAATATAGATGGGGAAGAGCAAAATGGTTTACCAGAAAGAATTGTAAGTATAACTGGCCTTCACTAATCAAAATAGTTCTAAAAGCTTTGCAGGAAATACCTTCACTCTTATTCCTTAAATACTGGTGGAAGAGCACTCACATACTAGATGCCTACTATGCAGGATTACAGTATGGAACATCAGAGTTTAAAGATATTGTATATAAAAGTCATCGTCGTGTATCTACAGCACAAGGTTCTATTTAGAAATCTCTCTTCTTCAAATACAATATTTTGTTGATTTCTACTTTATTCATCTCCCTGCAATTGCCCGTACTTGTATCATTTCCTATGCTATAGGTTATTTTAGCACTTCTGGGCTCAACTCCGGGCTCAACTCCACTCGGTTGCCACAGAATTTGTAACATGTTCGCAAGGTGCTAATCACATTATCGATAATAGATACGATAGTTTGCAGATCGCCTGCTCTTCCAGAGAGGAGGCGAGAGCTGAGAACTAAAGGAGGCTTCGGGGGTGTACTGAGGAACAAAGAAGTAACCGTTTAACCAAGTATATTGAAATACTGTCTGTCGAAGTCTGCCTCTTCTATCGTAGAAATGGGCGGTCTTTAAATACACAACTCTGTTCATGTCTAGCATGAACAAAACTAATCAAAGGTATCAATCGATATACTTTGGTAAAACTACTTAAGTATCCAAGCGATACTTAAAACAAAATATAAAACAAACTAAGTATCAAACGATACTTAAAACAAACCAAGTATCAAAGCGATACTTAAAACAAAACATAAAACAAAACTAAGTATCAAACGATACTTAAAACAAACCAAGTATCAAAGTGATACTTGAAACAAAACATAAAACAAAGTAAGTATCAAACGATACTTAAAACAAACCAAGTATCAAAGCGATACTTAAAACAAAACATAAAACAAAACTAAGTATCAAATGATACTTAAAACAAACCAAGTATTAAAGTGATACTTGAAACAAAACATAAAACAAACTAAGTATCAAACGATACTTAAAACAAACCAAGTATTAAAGCGATACTTAAAACAAAACATAAAACAAAACTAAGTATCAAACGATACTTAAAAAAAACCAAGTATCAAAGTGATACTTGAAACAAAACATAAAACAAACTAATAACCGAGTACCCATACCGGTTACATTCCCCAAAACAAAACATCTGTTTAAACAAACAAAACCTAATAATCATCAAAAGCTGAGTTTGAGATGCTAAAGGCTTCAGTTTCCGTTAAGAATTCCTCATCATAAGTATAACACCAGGGACAAGAAGAAATCCTAAGAAAACATTTAGACGTGAAGAAATGTAAATCACAGTAGTCACGAATACCAGATTCGCGCTGCACATCAACCCAGGCGTTGTCGCAATCAGGACAGTAGTCTATCCAGAGGATTTCAAAGTAGTCTTCAAGTTGGATAACATCACGGTTCAACAACAGTCCAACAATCGGTTGTCGCACCCTCATATTGAGTTCCACATAGTTTGACATCGTTATGGTATTCGGATGGTAGGTGGTGATTAGATAAGGTTGTCGAGAGCCTACTCCATAGCTTGATTTTCGTCATCGCTGCTTTCGAATTCTAACTTAAAGTATGTTGCCCAAAACCCATCTCTAGTTTCGAGTTCCTCATGGCAACGCTCAGTCACAGGCAATGTAGGTGTCCACTATATGGTGATGTAATTTATTGTTGGAGGGAGGGATTCGTTTGCCATGTTATCTTTCCACCAATCATTCACCATATCCATTGCGTGCTCTAGTCCCTCTAGTGGTTCCCAGCTGTTCTCACTCGTTGGGTAACCTTTCCATTTGACTAGGAACTGATCATTTCCATGCCAAAGGCGGTGGTCTTGAATTTCTTCAACTTCCCATTCATCTTTCTTGTCAAGGATGATAGGAACCGGTCGGGAGTGGATTCTTCCAGGGAACTTGGAGTCGGCATTTGGATGGAAATGCTTGACAGCAGAGGTGTGGAAGACTGCAGTATTGCGGTGGTACATGCGTCCATCTATCTCAACAGTGTAGTTTTCTGTATGCTCGCCAAAGGACAAGACCTTGAATAGTCCTCGCCATTGGGGTTGTAGTTTCTTGCTACAACCATCATTGGGAATAAACATGTTTCCATGAACCATGAGGATATAACTAGGCGGGATAAGAGTATGTTTGCGTCGTGGCCTTTGAGCAGTAGTGGTGCTTCGGAATCGAGCAGCTTTAACAGCTTGGAAAACATTATTCCGAATTGCTTGATGGCGGTTTAGGTAGTCATCAGAGGCAGGGACTGTGGAGTTCTTAAATAGAGTTGTAGGTAGGAGGGGGTATTGGCGGCTGAAGACTGCTTTGTATGGAGACATTCCTAAGGTATCGGAAAATCCGGCATTGATATATGCAGCAAGCTCAATGAGACATGGTTCCCAGTTGGTTTGTCGTTCATTGATCATGTTCCTAATTCCGGTCTTCACTTCGCAGATTTTTCGTTCTGCTTAGCCATTAGTCTCATGGTGTCCAGGAGCAGCCATAACGTGGTTGATTCCAAGGGAGGTCATTGTTTGCTTCCAGAACCTGGCGGTGAAATGGGGATCAGCATCACTGACAATAGATAAGGGGTACCCATGGGGGGTAAATAGATATCGTTGAAGGTTATTCCAGATGTCTTTGGAGGAATTGGTAACCTTCATTGGTATGAGCCAAGTGTATCCAGAAAATTGATCCACAGCTACCACGATAGTGTCATATCCGGTGGATTTGTTGAATGGTCCTGCGAAATCGATGGCATAGGATTCGAATACTTCACATAGTAGTTGGAGGGTCTGCGCTTTCCCTTCAGGTAGTTGGATTCGCTCCATATTTGCCTGACAGAGTTCACATTGTTTGACGAAATCGCGGAAGTCCTTTCGCATTTCAGGCCAGTAAACATATTCTGAGGCATATTGGAGGTTGCGGTTCGCACTATGGTGTCCTTTGTTGTGGATTTTGGTAATAACATATTCTCTGATAGTCATTCCATTGAACATATGGCCTTTTGGGATGTAGAGGCAGTGTTCATCATAACGGGTGCTGGTATAGACCATTCCATTGGATATGTTGTAGGGGGCAAGGTCTCCATATCTAGAGCTATCCATAGCTTTGAAGTAGATCGGATTATGGCGGTATCCGGCTATCATTTGGCTTCGAAAAGAGGAGGTTAATTCTTCGGTGGTTGACCTAACATCTCGTTCATCCTCAATGAGGGATCCTCTTGTCGGTTCGGTAGGGTCTTCCTCTTCTTCTTCAAAGGTTTCATAGAGTTGTCTGTGATGTTCAGGAATGGTGGAAGGCATGCCAGAAATGATGGTTTCATTGTTGTATACTCGTAAGGGTCTACCGTACAGTGGTCTTGGATCTTGTATGGGTAGAGAGGATGGTGGAGCTGACTGCGGAGGTTGTAGATAAACTATTGCATCTATGTAAGCTGCTGCTTATTCGAGTTCTTCAAGACCTTGGTGTCGTCTTGGAACAGGATTAAGAGTAAGGGGGGGTTGGGTTTGTTCCTCTTCATTCATCATCTCTTCTGCTTCTTCTGCAGTATAGAAACTAGTGATTTTGGAATTGTCAGCAGACATATAGTATGGTCGCTGGTATCTGTTGCCAAATTTAATCTCAGTTTGGTGATAAGTGCAGGAAGCGTGGTAACAGTGGGACCAGTGGAGTCTGCTTTGTTCAAGCTCGTGAGGAGGTGTACTGCTGAGGGTGCAATCATCTTTCCATTCGTCATCAAGGTCCTTTCCTCTTTATATTCCGACAGCTCTGTACATGGTGTAAGAGAAAAGATTGAAGGGAGCTGCAGAGCTGGCAGTAGCCATCGATGGTTCTTGTTCATAGGAGGTGTCGTCAGCGCTATCTTCGCTTTGTCTTATGTGGTCATGAACAAGAGGAGGGTCTGTCAGTTCTTGGTTCTCATATAGGTGGGAGAGGACGTCAGCTAAATAGTTCGTTCTTCCAGGGGTGTAAATGATTTTCGCGTCATATTTGCTGATTTTTCCTATCCATCGCATTCTTCTCCTTCCAGGAATCCTTTCTGTTTTAAGGTTAGTAAGGGGTTGGTGATCGGTGACAATGGTGAAGGTATTTCCCATCAGGATGTGGTTGAGTACAGGAAGAGCATCAATCACAGCAAGGGCTTCCTTGTCCGTCGTTCCATAGTTCATCGGTGAATTAGTGAACTTCATGCTGTAACTGGTATGGGTACACAGTTATTGGTTTTGTTTTATGTTTTGTTTTAAGTATTGTTTGATACTTGATTTGTTTTATGTTTTGTTTTAAGTATCGTTTGATACTTGGTTTTGTTTTATGTTTTGTTTTAAGTATCGCTTTGATACTTAAAGAGTTTTACAAAAGGGTATCGATTGATACCTTTGATTAGTTTCGTTCATGCTGGACATGAACAGATTTGTGAATTTAAAGACCTCCTGTTTCTACGATAGAAAAGGCAGATTTCGACAGACAGTATTTCAATATACTTGGTTGAACGGTTACTTCTTTATTCCTCAGTACACCCTCGAAGCCTCCTTTAGTTCTCAGCTCTCGCCTACTCTCT
This sequence comes from Tuber melanosporum, assembly GCF_000151645.1. Taxonomy (NCBI): domain Eukaryota; kingdom Fungi; phylum Ascomycota; class Pezizomycetes; order Pezizales; family Tuberaceae; genus Tuber; species Tuber melanosporum. The sequence goes on from NW_003298933.1 coordinate 8,314, forward strand.
GCAAGAGCAGGCCACCTGCCAACTAGCGTATCTACTACCGATAACGTGATTAGCACCTTGCGAACACGTTACATTTTTTTAACCTCCGCAAGTGGTTAAGAACCTGTCCCCGGATTTAGGCCTGATCAACCTATTGATATCCACTAGAGCGCTAGCGTAGAGAAGCGGCAGAATCACAGCACATTCAGGTTCATCTCAAACCCAAGATACAGTCTTTGACGACTCGGAGTGGGAAGAAAATCCCGTGGCAAGATCTTACAAGAAAGAAGCAACCCCAGCACTCTGCTAAAGAGCCAGGCGATCCGGCAAACACGGAAGATACACAACCTGCAGGAGAATTCGGTTCTACTCCAGCAAAGAAACCTTCCTTTGAACCTCCAATCGACCCCGAATCCAGCAGCAAATCAGATATGGCTAGCACAGGAGGTGTAACGTATTCGCAAGGTGCTAATCACGTTATCGGTATTAGATACGATAGTTGGCAGGTGGCCTGCTCTTCCAAAGAGGAGGTGAGAGCTGAGAACTAAAGGAGGCTTCGAGGGTGTACTGGGGAACCAAGAAGTAACCGTTCAACCAAGTATATTGAAATACTGTCTGCCGAAGTCTGCCTTTTCTATCGTAGAAACAGGAGGTCTTTAAATTCACAAATCTGTTCATGTCTAGCATGAACGAAACTAATCAAAGGTATCAGTTGATACTCTTTGGTAAAACTCCTTAAGTATCAAAGCGATACTTAAAACAAAACATAAAACAAAACCAAGTATCAAAGTGATACTTAAAACAAAACATAAAACAAAACCTAGTATCAAACGATACTTAAAACAAACCAAGTATCAAAGCGATACTTAAAACAAAACATAAAGCAAAACCTAGTATCAAATGATACTTAAAACAAACCAAGTATCAAAGCGATACTAAAAACAAAACATAAAGCAAAACCAATAACCGAGTACCCGTACCGCTTACAGGAGGAGGGCCTTCTGGAGGAGGAAAATCTCGGGCTAGGCCTGAAGTAGAGGAGGTTCCTGCAGCATTTGAACCCCCTAAGTTTAAACTCCACCTCCCAGTGAAATTCACAGGAGAAGGAAAAGACCTCAAACCTGAAGCTTTTGACCGATGGGCGACGGAACTCTCACACTTGCTTCTCTTACAAGGAAAGGAGGTGGAAGACCCTACAACCGGACTTATCATTGGATCATTTTGCGAAGAAAAGGCACTCGACGCATACCACCAATACTATAAGGATTTCGGCGGCAATGTAAGATTAAGAGAAACTTCAGTTCTCGATTACCTGAAAGGACGATTCCAATCCTCTATAACCAATGACCTCCTATACAACAAATTCAACCATCTCCAGCAGGTTAATGGAACGCATGTCAAGCGAATCACCAATGTGGCTACGGACCTGATGATGTATAAGGACCGAATGGAGAGAGGAAGTATCTCCAAATACATCCTCAAGCGACGATTCTACGACACTATGCACCCTACACTCCGGAGAGAAGTAGAACCACTTGAGGAAGATGGCGATGATATTGCAGTAATAATTGCAAGAGCAGAACGAAAGGACGCCATTCTCCATGAAACCAAGGCCTACAAAACACAGACATCCTCTAGTAGGAATAGCCAGCCACGGCAAAAAGCCAACAGCAACACTGAAGAAGATACCCCACGGGTTTTCAAAAGAAAAACAAAATACTCCAAAGAATCAAGGCGGCAGAAATGGTGTTTTGAATGTGGAAAAACAGGACACATGGCAAAGAACTGTCCTACGAAGAAAGGGAAAGGAAAGGCAATTAAGCAAGAGGCATTGGCCAACAATGTTGAAAGGGATAATACCCAATCCAGCGAATATGAAGAAATCCATCTCCGATATATCGATATGGAATGCAACAGTGTTCGACTCCCGGCTACATTCAAAGCACAAACAACTCTGGAAGGTACTATTCTGATCAATGGTAAAAAGGCGCGAGTCCAATTTGACACTGGCGCAATCGGAAGAGATATGATCAGTAATTCCTTTGTCTCTGTCCATGGATTCCCAACTCGAGACCTTAACCAACCCATACCAGTCAATATGGCAGTAAAGGGATCACGATCCGCAAGCCATAAAACCTGTACTGCGACTATTCAACTTGGTTCTGCAGTCCTACCCCCCCAGCAAATGCTGGTTGGAAATTTAGCAAAATACGATGCCCTAATAGGTATGCCATTCCTGAATCGCCACAAAGCTATAATCAGGTGTGGGGAATCAACCATCGATTTCCCAGATCAGAAGGTCAGAGTCTCATGCAAGCCAACAAGTGGAGAGTACCGAGCCGCAGTCTGTGAAGCAACTGCCCAACGACTATTGGATGAATACTCTGATATTTTTCCTGACCAAATACCCGAAGAACTACCGCCTATGAGAGAGGTGAACCACCACATTCGCCTCCGAGACCCATGTAATCTCAAAAACCAACCCACCTATTCTATTCCTGACGCATACAAAAGCACACTTTGTGATTGGATAAACCAACAACAAAGAAGAGGAATCATCTACCAAGTAGAAGCCCAAGGTGCCACTCCTATGTTTGTTCAACCCAAAGCAGATGGCAAAAGAATCTGCCCCTTGGTTGACCTTAAACTACGGAACGAAAACACCGTCATGGACAGCTCCGCTATCCCAAACCTAACCCAGATTCTAAATGCAGTTGGACGGGCTAGATTCCAAAGTAAGATTGAGCTAAGCGATGCCTACTTCCAAACAAGGTTAGATCCAGAAAGCGAACGCTACAACAGTTTCAAAACACACTTCGGAAATTTCATCAGCCGAGTTATGCTACAAGGTGATATGAATGCGCCCGCTACCTTTATGCGAATTATGGAAAACCTCCTAAGCGAATACCTCCACCATTTTGTTTGGGTCTACATTGATGATATTCTCATCTTCACGAACACCGAAATAGAACACGCCTACCGTATAGGTTTGGTTTGTACCAAACTAAGGGAAGCTAAATTCTACACTAGCAGAAACAAATGAAAACCTGTTTGCCGATAAACTCGATATACTAGGACATGTTATAGATAATGAAGGAATACATGCAGCCCCTGGAAAAATAGCCTGTTTAACGGAATGGTCGACACCCCAGAATTAAAAGGAACTCATGCGATTCTTTGGACTAGTCAACTATATTGCCCAGTTCCTACCACACCATGCCACTGTGACAGCGCCGCTCACAGACCTTACCCGCAATGCAGAATTTGTCTAGACCCACACTCATGACCAAGCATTTACCAACATCAAGGAATTGATAAAAAACGCCAAGGTTATACAACCTATCGACTACAGCAAACCAGAACCTATATGGCTGATTACTGATGCATCGGATGTTGGAGTTGGAGCATGGGTTGGACAAGGAGCCTCCCATGAAATGGCAAGACCGGCCGCATTACACAGCAGAAAGTTCACTAATTCATAGATAAAGTATGGAACAACTGACAAAGAAACCCTTGCTGTAATTGATGCCCTCGCCGTTTTCAACCACATCCTGATAGGCAATACCTTCACTATTGTTACCGACCACCAACCTCTCACTAATCTTAAAACAGAAAGAATACCTGGAAGGAGAAGAACAAGATGGATAGGCGAAATCAGCAAATACAATGCAAAAATCATCTACACCCCTGGAAGAACGAACTATTTAGCTGATGCTCTCTCCCGCCTATATGAGAATCAAGATCTCGCAGATCCTCCTCTTGTTTATAATCACACAAGACAAAGCGATGACAGCCCTGACGACACCTCCTATGAACAAGAACCATCGATGGCTACCTCCAGCTCTGCCACTCCCTCCAATCCTTTCTCTTACACCATGTACAGCACTGCCGGAACGGAATGAGGAATGAAAGTTGATGAAGAATGGCAAGACAATTGCACGCTCCGCAGCACCCCTCCTCCCGAACTTGAACAAAGCAGACTCCACTGGTCCCACTGTTATAACGACACCTGCCCTTTTCACCGGACTGATATCAAGTTCGGTAACAGATACCAGCGACCATACTATATGCCTGCTGACGATTCCAAAGATACCAGCTTCGACACCACAGAAGGAGCAGAAGAGATGATCGATGAAGATGAATCGACCCAACCTCCTCATATCCTTAATCCTGTTCCAACACAATACCAAGGTCTTGAAGAACTCGAACAAGCAGCAGCCTACGTGGATGCAATATCCTATCTACACCCCCCACAGTCAGCCCCGCCATCCTCTCCTCCCATAATTGATTCACGACCACTGTATGGTGGACCCTTACGAGTATACAACAATGAAACCATTGTCTCGGTCATACCCCCTACTATTCCTGAACACCGTCGACAACTCTATGAAACCTATGAGGAAGAGGAAACCCCTATCGAACCAACAAGAAGATCCCTAATCGAGGATGAACGAGATGTTAGATCAACTACAGAAGAATTAACCTCCTCCTTCCGAAGCCAAATGATAGCAGGATACTGCCATGACCCGATTTACTTCAAAGCCATGGATAGCTCCAGGTATGGAGACCTCGCCCCCTACAACATATCCAATGGAATGGTCTACACTAGCACCCGTTATGGTAAACATTGCCTATACATCCCGAAAGGCCATATGTTCAATGGAATTACTATTAGTGAATATGCTATTACCGAAATCCACAACAAAGGACACCATAGTGCGGATCTCAACCTTCACTATGCTTCAGAATATGTTTACTGGCCTGAGATGCGCAGGGACTTCCGCGATTTCGTCAAATGATGTGAACTCTGCCAGGCAAATAAGGAGCGAATACAACTACCGGAAGGAAAAGCACAGACCCTCCAACTACCATGTGAAATATTCGAATCATATGCTATCGATTTCGCAGGACCATTCAATAAATCCACTGGATATGACACCATCTAGGTAGCTGTGGATCGATTCTCTGGATCCACATAGCTCATACTAATGAAGCTTACCGATTCCTCCAAAGACACCTGGAATAACCTCCAACGATACCTGTTTACCCCCCATGGGTACCCCTTATCTATTGTCAGCGATGCTGATCCCCGCTTTACTGCCAGATTCTCGAAGCAAACCTTGACCTCTCTCGGAATAAACCACATTATGGCTGCCCCTGGACACCATAAGACTAATGGCCAAGAAGAACGAAAAATCCACGAAGTCAAGACAGGAATTAGGAACATAATCAATGAACGACAAACCAACAGGGAACCAGCCCTTGTTGAACTCGCTGCATATATCAATGCCGGATTTTCAGATACCTTGGGAATGTCGCCATACAAGGCAGTCTTTGGCCACCAATACCCTCTCCTACCTACAACTCTATTCAAGAACTCCTCTGTCCCTGCCTCTGATGACCACTTAAACCGCCATCAAGCAATTCGGAATGACGCTTTCCAAGCTGTTAAGGCTGCCCGATTCCGAAGCACCACTACTGCTCAGAAGCGACAACGCAAACATGTCCCTATTCCGCCAGGTGATATGATCATGGTACATGGAAACATGTTCATTACCAATGTTGGACGCAGCAAGAAACAGCAACCCCGATGGCGAGGACCGTTCAAGGTCTTATCCTTTGACAAACATACAGAGAACTACACTGTCCAGATGGATGGACACATGTACCGCCGCAATACTGCAGTATTCCACGCCTCTGCTGTCAAATGATTCCACCTAAATGACGACTCCAAGTTCCCTGGAAGAACCCATTGTCAACCCGCACCTATCATCATTGAGAAGAAAGATGAATGGGAAGTTGAAGAAATCCGAGACCACTGCCTTTGGCATGGAAATGATCAGTTCTTAGTCAAATGGAAAGGATATCCAATGAGTGAGAATTGCTGGGAACCACTAGAAGGACTAGAACACGGTATGGATATAGTAAACGATTGGTGGAAAGACAACATGCCAAACGAATCCCTCCCTCCAACAATCAATTATATCACCATGTGCTGGACACCTACAGTGCCAGAAACTGAGCGATGGCATGCGGACCTCCAAGCTAGAGATGGATTTTGGGCACCATGCTTTGAATCGGAATTCGAAAGTAGCGATGATGAAAATCATGCTATGGAACAGGTTCTCGACAACCTTATCTAGTCACCAATCACTATCCGAATACCATACCGATGTCAAACTACGTGGAAGTCAATGTGAGGCTGCGACAACAGATTGTTGGACTGTTGTTGAACTGCGATGTTATCCAACTTGAAGACTAATTCGAAATCCTCTGGATATACTACTGTCTTGAGTGCGATCACGCTTGGGTTGATGTACAGCGCGAATTTGGTATTCGTGATTACTGTGATTTACCTTTCTTTGAGTCTAAATATTTTCTTAGGATTTCTTCTTGCCCCTGGTGCGACACTTATGACGAAGAGTCTTTGGCGGAAACTGAAGCCATGAGTTTCTCAGAATCCGCTTTTGATGAATATTAGGTTTTTGTTTGTTTAAACAGTTGTTTTGTTTTGGGGAATGTAACCGGTACGGGTACTCAGTTATTGGTTTTGTTTTATGTTTTGTTTTAAGTATCGTGTTATACTTGGTTTTGTTTTATGTTTTGTTTTAAGTATCCCTTTGATACTTAAAGAGTTTTACCAAAGTGTATCGATTGATACCTTTGATTAGTTTCATTGATGCTGGACATGAACAGATTGGTGTATTTGAAGACCGCCTGTTTCTACGATAGAAAAGGCAGACTTCGACAGACAGTATTTCAATATACTTGGTTGAATGGTTACTTCTTTGTTCCTCAGTACACCCTCGAAGCCTCCTTTAGTTCTCAGCTCTCGCCTCCTCTCTGGAATAGCAGGCCACCTGCCAGCTATCGTATCTACTACCGATAACATGATTAGCACCTTGTGAACACGTTATACGTGCTGTGTAATGCCGCCGGTCTTGCCAATTCATGAGAGGCTCCTTGTCCAACCCATGCTCCAACCCCAACATCCGATGCATCAGTAATCAGCCATATTGGCTCTGTCTTACTGTAGTTGATAGGTCATATAACATTGGCGTTTTTAATTAATTTCCTGATGTTGGTAAATGCTTGGTCATGAGTGTGGGTCCAGACAAATTCTGCATTGCCGGTGAGGTCAGTAAGCGGTGCTGTCACAGTGGCACGATGTGGTAGGAACTGGGAGATATAATTAACTAGGCCTAGGAATCGCATGAGTTCCTTTTGATTCCTGGGTGTTGTCTATTCTGTTAAACAGGATATTTTGCCAGGGGCTGCATGTATTCCTTCATCATCTATAACATGTCCTAAAATATCGAGCTTATCGGCAAGCAGGTTTGATTTGTTTCTGCTAGCGTAGAACTTAGCTTCCCTAAGTTTAGTACAAACCAAACCTATATGGTAGGCATGTTCTATTTCGGTGTTGGAGAAGATGAGAATAACATCAATGTAGACCCAAAGAAAATGGTGTAGGTATTCGCTTAGAAGGTTTTCCATAATTCACATAAAGGTGGCGGGCACATTCATATCACCTTGTAACATAACTCGGCTAATGAAACTTCCAAAGGATGTTTTGAAACTGTTGTAGCGTTCGGATTCCCGATCTAGCCTTCTTTGGAAGTAAGCATCGCTTAGATCAATCTTGCTTCTGAATCTAGCCCGTTCAACTGCATTCAGGAATTAGTTTTGGTTTGAGATAGCAGAGCTGTCTATAACTGTGTTTTCATTCTGTAGTTTGAGGTCAACCAAGGGGCGGATTCTTCTACCATCTGCTTTTGGTTGGACAAAGATAGGAGCGGCACCTGAGGCTTCTGCCCGGTAGATGACTCCTCTTCTTTATTGTTGATTGATCCAGTCACATAGTGGGCCTTTGTATGCGTCAGGAATAGAGTAGGTGGGTTGGTTCTTAAGATTAGAGGGGTCACGGAGGCGGATGTGATGGTTCACTTCTCTCATAGGCGGTAGTTCTTCGGGTATCTGATCGGGAAAAACATCTGAGTATTCATCCAATAGGCGTTGGGCAGTTGCTTCACAGACTGCGGCTCGGTATTCTCCCCTTGTAGGCTTGCATGAGATTCTGACCTTCTGATCTGGGAAATCCATGGTTGATTCCCCACACCTGATTATAGCTTCGTGGTGGTTCAGAAATGGCATTCCTATGAGGGCATCGTATTTGGCAAGGTTTCCAACCAGCATCTCCTGGGGTGGTAGGATGGCAGAAGCAAGTGGGATAGTTGCGCTACATGTTTTATGGCTTGTTGATCTTGACCCTTTTACTGCCATATTGACTGGTATGTGTTGGTTAAGGTCTCGAGTTGGGAGTCCATTGACAGAGACAAAGGCATTGCTGATCATGTCTCTTCCAATCACGCCTGTGTCGAATAGGACTCGAGCCTTTTTGCTATTGATCAGAATAGTACCTTCCAGGGCGAGTGTGTGCTTTAAATGTAGCGGCAGGTCGGATGCTATTGCATTCCACATCGATATATCTGATATGGATCTCCTCATATTCGCAGGATTGGGCATCATCGCTATCATTTTCAATATTGTTGCCGAAGCCTCCTGTTTGATCACCTTTCCTTTCCTTTTCTTTGTAGGGCAGTTCTTTGCCATGTGTCCCTTTTTGCCACATTCAAAACATTCTCCTTTCTGCCGTCTCGATTCTTTGGAGGATTTGGTTTTCTTCTTGAAAACCCACGGGGTATCATCTTCAGAGTTGTTGGAGGGCTTGTATCGGGGTTGGCTATTCCTGCTAGAGGATCGCTGTGTCTTGTATGCCTTGGTTTCATGGAGGATGGCGTTCTTTTGTTCTGCTCTTGCAATTATTATTGCAATATCGTCACCGTCTTCCTCGAGTGGTTCTACTTCTCGCTGGAGGGTAGGGTGCATAGTGTCATAGAATCGTCGCTTCAGGATGTATTCGGAGATACTTCCTTTCTCCATTCGGTCATTATACATCATCAGATCCATAGCTATATCTGTGATTCTCTTGACATGTGTTCCATTAACTTGCTGGAGCTGGTTGAATTTGTTGAATAGGAGATCGTTGGTGATAGAGGATTGGAATTGGCCTTTCAGGTAATCGAGAACTGTAGTTCCTCTTAATCTTACATTTCTGCCGTATTCCTTATAGCATTGGTGGTATGCATCGGTTGCCTTCCCTTCGCAGCAAGATCCAATATATAGTCCTATTGTAGGGTCTTCCACATCTTTCCCTTACAGGAGAAGATAGTGTATGAGTTCCCTCACCCATCGGTCAAAGGCTTCGGGTTTGAGGTCTGTTCCTTCTCCTGTAAACTTTGCTGGAAGGTGGAGTTTCAACTTAGGAGGTTCAAATACTGTTGGTATTTCCTCTTCTTCAGCACGGGAGTTTCCTCTCCCAGAGGGTCCTCCTCCTGAAGGTCCTCCTCCTGTACTAGCCATATCGGACTCGCTACTAGATTTGGGGTCGGTTGGATATCTAACGGAAGGCTTCTTTGCTGGGGTAGAAGGAAATTCTCCTAGGGGTTGTGTATCAACCGTGTTTGTGGGTTCTCCCAGCTCTTTAGCAGAGCGTCGGGGTTGTTTCTTCTTTGTAAGGTCTTGTCATGGGATCTGCTTCCCACTCCTGGTCGTCAAAGACTCTATATTGGATTTGAGACGAAGCCGAATGTATCGTGATTCTGCTGCTTCTCTCTGCTAGCGTTCTGAGGTGGATATCGATAGGTTGATCAGGCCAAAATCCTGGGACAGGTTCTTAACCACTTGCTGAGGTTAAAAAAATATAACGTGTTCGCAAGGTGCTAATCACATTATCAATAATAGATACAATAGTTGGCAGGTGGCCTGCTATTCCAGAGAGGAGGCGAGAACTGAGAACTAAAGGAGGCTTCGAAGGTGTACTGAGGAACAAAGAAGTAACCATTCAACCAAGTATATTGAAATACAGTCTGTCCAAGTCTGCCTCTTCTATCGTAGAAATAGGCGGTCTTTAAATACACAAATCTGTTCATATCTAGCATGAACAAAACTACTCAAAGGTATCAATCAATACATTTTGGTGAAACTCCTAAAGTATCAAAGTGATACTTAAAACAAAACATAAAACAAACTAAGTATCAAAGCGATACTTAAAACAAAACATAAAACAAAACTAAGTATCAAACGATACTTAAAACAAACCAAGTATCAAAGTGATACTTGAAACAAAACATAAAACACAACTAAGTATCAAACGATACTTAAAACAAACCAAGTATCAAAGTGATACTTGAAACAAAACATAAAACAAAACTAAGTATCAAACGATACTTAAAACAAACCAAGTATCAAAGTGATACTTGAAACAAAACATAAAACAAACTAATAACCGAGTACCCGTACCAGTTACAGAATTCCTGTTTCACCGGAGGACCCACCTTTACACACTTTGCACCGTACTGTACTCTACTCAGGGGTGTCCTTAAAAATCGGAAACTATGGGTGGCAAAACAGGAATCGGAGAAATCGCAAGATAAGAGTGTCTGGAAAAATCACAGTGTTGCCAAACATCTTGGAGTGCAGCTACATTGCACCAAGTGATAGCATATGATTACCAGTTGGGTTTTAATATACAAAAGAGGGTATGCAACAGCCGTCTCTATGAAGTGAGGATAAAGATACTAATAAAATAAGCAGGATGAGGGGAAAGCATAGGGGAAAATAATACTCAAAGAAGAGTCCAAGTGAAAGTAGGCCTATAATAATACTACGAGAATAAACTTGAAGCAAAGAATACCATAAAGACTTGGGTAAAAATAATAGAGAAAAAAGTTTGCCTCAATAGTGAAAAGGGGATATGTGAATGGGCACTTCAATTTTCAGCTACCGATCACTCACACTTCACATTTGCTTTTTGAAAGGATCTAAAACCGAGTATGCCCACCATGAGACTCGCAGAGTGCTGATATTTGACTTTCTATAGAAGAGGTAAGATTCTCAATCTCTGCAGGGGAGATATCAGCCCACTATTAGAGAATGACTTGGTGAAACTCGGGGGTGGTAGTTGGTCTTGGACAAAGTTACATTATGCGGCACTTAATTAAGCACCATACACCTTCAATCGAGCTCATGTCAAGAGAGCTGGCAGGCCAAGGTAAAAGGTAGTTCACTAGTCCAAGCTCTTGCATTGCTGCTTGAGTGAGACGAGATCGGTGGGCGGAAGAGTTATCCAGTTGGAAGTATATGTAACCAGAATTTGTTTGTCTGGTAAAATGCAAAAACTGCCACCATGGATACGGATTTGGCTGTATGATATGGTCAATATAAGTGGAACCATTAATGCAACCCCAAGATGGAGTATCCCAAATAACCAATTGGCTCTTCTGGTTTCTGTAGATAGCCCTCCAGATCATAACAGTAGTGCGCCAAGGAAAGTATGGCACAAGCCAATCCTCGTTGTATTCTTCGTCAGGAAGATGAGTAACCCAAACAGTGCCGCATACCTCTCCTACTGAGAACGCACATTCATCTGACCAAATATCATCCATCCAATCTTCTCCATTCCAATCATGGAATTGCTCTCCCCAGGCAAGACAATGCTCTTTATTCCTTTAGGCGAGGAAAGGTGTCACAAACGTGGCTTAGCATGAAAAAGGTTTTCACGTAACACATGGTTATAAGTCACAGGTATGTTATTGTTTTGCGCATATGACCTATTCGGGTTACATGATTTGTTATGTGTGGGATTTGTGATGCTTTCGCACATGACTCAAGTATGAGTCATGGGACGTGCGTCTGATGAGTATGCCTTGCAAGTGTGCCTTGCGGGTAAGCCTTGCCCATATGATTTATGTTTCGCACATGACCTCAGTATGAGGTCATGGGTTTTTGCACATATGACTTGTTTATTGCATTATGATTGATTTATGAGTTTTGTACATGACCTCACTATGAGGTCATGGGTTTTGAGCATGTGATCACTTTGGTCACATGAATAGTTGTTATGATTTGGTTTTCCACATGTGGCCACTTTAGGTCACATAACTAAGAGCGGGAAGAATAGTATATAAGGAGGTCGATGCAGCCGAGGAAGATAGGTTCTTCACGCTTTGTTCTAAGTACTTTTCCTCTTCCGTGCCGTCGCTTCGCCCCAAGCGTTTCTTTCGCCATTATGATGGGCCTTGATGCCTTGGATTCCGGGGGAGATATCTGAGTTCGCTCAGTAGTTCCTGGGGTCTGTGGTGTTGAGGTTTGTTAGGTGTTGCGTGGCGGATAACTTGTTTGCGTCTCGTTTCATTGGGCTGGCTATCTCACAATGCTAGCACTTCGCGCACTTCATCACGGTCGCATACGAGCCCCTTTCGGTAAAGTTTCTAGGGTTTCCTGTCTATCATCTACTCGCAGGTTTCGCATTCGATTGGGGGGATTGAACATTGTGTTTAGGGGGATCACCCGTGTCGTTCTTTGGGCCAGCTCATGTTTTTGTTGGGTTTTAACGGAGTCCTTAGTTCTCGCGATACAAAACGCCTTTGGGTTAGACTGATGACCTTCCCAAGTATCCACTCGTCGTACTGGCCGCATCATTTCCTCAAGGGAGGGGGCCTCGCCGGCCCCTCCCTGCCTCGTTACTTTATGTTTCTACGGTCGGAATCCTATGATGTTGTTTATCACCGTTCCCTTGGAAAGTTTTGTCCTTGCGGCATATGCGGTGGTTCAGTCAGATGTCACCTCCTCGCTGCAGTGGGGATGGCTTTGACCCTGAAATATCTTACCCACTGGAGTGGTTTTTCTTTGCTGCCTGGGGTGGTGTGGGACGATTGGCCGCCGGACACTCGCGTTGTCTGTGTGTTTGGGTGGTTCGGTTGTGGTCTGTGCTTGGCGGCTTCACCCATTGCAAGTGGGGCCTACCTTCCGTTTGTCTGCTTCTGTTTCGCCCTTCCCCTTCTTGTCGCGTCAGTTGGGGATGCCTCTTGCCCGTTGTTCGGTCTGTGCCTATTGCCGGACCTGTGGGGCTGGCTTCGGCTGGCTCTGCTTACCCTTTCCCGGCTCGGTTGAACTTCGATTTGGCTGGGTTGGATAATGTGGCAGGTGCTGGTACCTTTGGGTATTGGTGTCGCCTCCTTTGTAGCTCCTAGCTGTGGCTGGTGGCCCCCCTCGGCTATATGGAGTTGGGGGTTGTGGCTCTGTTGGCGTGGCCAAGACCAGTGGCCGCCCCATAGGGTTAGGTATGGCTGTCCTGTGGCTGTCGGATGGTTGATCTGTCTGAGGGGCTGGGGGGGCTGGATGGGCTCTGTGGGGCCTGGTGTGTGGGGCTTGGGGGGGGCTGATTGGGGGGGGAGAGGCACCTGCAACCACCGGTCAGGCATGCGTCAGGTTGGGCGATGTCTAATTAAGTGTTTCCAGCCTGATGGGGCGTTGGGTGAAGCTGCTGAGTGCTGTAAAGCTCCTCGATGACCCGGATGGTTGATGGCCACCTGTGCGGATAGTGGGCTGCGACCACCTGGTTGGACTTGTTTGGGTTCTGCGTGCTGGGTTTTGTGGGGTTTGTTTGGTTTCTTTGGTTTGGCAATGGGCATGGCTGGTGGCGGCAAGGCACCACAGGTAGGAGATAGGCCCCACTGACCGTTAATCGATCTGTCACCACCTCTATGTAGTTCTTTTGTTTATGTGTTTGTTTTTGGGGGACAGGCAGCGGGTACAGGTCCTCCTCACCATTACGCTCTCTGGAGGCACTTGGCAAAGTGGGTTCATAGGGTCGACGGCCTGGCATGCGGATGCGAGAGGTGGACATGTTGGTCACCTCCTTTCTGCCATCATGTCACCTGTAGTTTATGTTTGTTTAGGTTTGTTGTTAGTTTTCTACTGTGGAGGAGGTGTTGCGGGACAGTGTTCAGACCGGGTGGTAGTGATTTTATATTTGTTGGACGAGGAACCTGGTTGGGTTGGTCTTTTGCTCGGCTTCGGCTACGCTTAGTGCTGGTTGGCTTCATACCAGAGGGGCTACGGACTTGGACCAGGGTGGGCGCTGGGTTGTTTGATGGTTTTGTAATTAGTTTCCGTGCGGGCATGACTCGGGGATGACAGGTGCAGGACCATAGACTTAGTTAGCTTAGGACTAGTGGTATACTGGTTAGCGGTATCCCTGTGCCGGTGGGGGCTCGTGGTATGCCAGTGTTGGCGGTACGAGTTTAAATAAAATTAGATTGACTTCTAAGTACTTTTCCTACTTATTACTTTAAAATATAAAACACCTTTACGATCTTTATCTTTATTGCAACATCATCGTTACACCAAGAAGTGCTCGTCACGAAGATGACCTAGAGAAAGCTTATGATAGGCTTTCCTGATAGAAGACAACGGTCTTGTACTTTCAGTAACAAAGGCAGAGGCCTAGAGCTATCATAAGACGAAGAAAGAAAAAGAAAGGAAAGAGAAGTATCGTTCCCCATCGCCAAGAACTAACTGTCCAGAGAGGGATCATTACAAAAGGCTTCACTCTTGCTACTCGTCTATGATAGCCAGCACTTTCAAACACTCTTCTTAGTACTTTGCGACCGAGCTGAATGCCTTCTAATTCTGCGACTTCAGTGTAGGGGAGGCAGCGGTTCTGTGCACTTTGGGTTGCTCAAGTAATAAGGCATATGCGAAGGTCAGAATTGATAGTAGTAGTCTGGCGGCCCCAGCTAGAAGAACCTTGTGAGAATATTGGTCAGTTTATTATGCAATGCATGGATTCTAGTGAGATTCCAAACACAGCCTGCAGCTGCGGGTAGCTCCATTCTGCAAAATACCAAAGTGCCTCAATCGTTTCATTGGTTATTGGATATGGTGGATTCATGGTGATACCCTCAGGATTTTCTGAGGTCTCGGTAGCACTAGCAGTAATGGTATAGGTAGGTTGGATTGAGGTGCGGGTGGCTTTGAGCCTCTCAATATCGCTATCGAAGTTCATAGCTTAAGTACAATCAGAGCATTCTGTTTTCTGAGATGCGGTACCATGAGAGGCTGGACCGGGGAAGTCTTCTGGGTCGATTTCGGTTTCCAAATCTGAGTGGCCAGAAGTCGACATAGTTGCTTTTTAAGAGAGAGAATTTGGTACTCAAGAACAATAGGAAAGCAGTGGCATGATCTCTGAATTGAGATACTGGTATTTAGTTTTGCGGTTCTTTACCACTCAAATATCTCGCTCTTTATTCTACCTTTGACACCATACTACAGCTGCGTACTTTCATAGTTTACTGACTTCATCTCTCCTGACAATTCTCTCATCGGCCAGCCACTTACTCACTCTCTTGGTCATTTGTTTCACTTCACTCTTCTCATGACCATTTTGCATGTTGTTTCTTTCACTTCTTCTACCAGCTCCGGGTTTCTGGACTCCTAATCCCTGCCTGCTATTTCCATGTTTTGTTGCTTTCTTGTTGGCAACGTGTTGGTACAGGGATTCCAATCTTTCCGATTTTTATGGACACACCCGAGTACTGTACTTGAGAAGGGAGGCCCGGGATTGGATGGTATATGATAGAATAGGTTTTCCCCTGGGGTTGTGCCAACGCCTGGCCTGTCGTAATGCACATAACTGGACAACCGGAAAACAACGAAAGCAAATATGATAATTTATGGTGGAAGTTCCAACCCACATTGGTTGGTCTCAATTGCACCGAAATAACCCCCATGAATACCAAAGCCTATATGAGAAACAGAAACTGACAAATCCCGACTCGCCTATGTAGGAACGTGCGCAGAGAGGTTTGGACGGGGGCGTAATATTGGTCTATGCATATCCATGGAATAAGATCTCGTTTGATCAAACGAACACATCGAAACTGGGTCTCTGGGGTTTTAGACGGTGAGAGGAGGCTGGGTGGTAATGAGAAGAGGGGGCCAAGGGTGGCGATGAGCATGCTGATAGCAGTGTTGCAGGCGTTGTAGAAGTAGAGGATAGGTTAGACTATTATACCATTACGTGCTTTATCCTAGTCGTAAGGTACTCGGGTACATTTGCAAAGAGAGATACGGTATGCTTCCTTGGCCTTCGGTTGTGCTGGGGGTGGCAGCGCCACCGCGTCCGCATGGCCACGCAGGGCAATCCACTGGATTATCACCCAGTCGGATCCGTCCAGCTTGTTAGGGTTGACATGGTCCGGTCTGAGTAGCGGTTCCACCGCTCCCTCCTGGCTGTATCAAGCAGCCAAACTGAGCGCCATAGCTATCTGATTTTTCGGGGTTGACGTCGTCCAGCCTCAACAGCATTTTCACCACTCCCTCATTCCCATGCTGAGTAGCAACCGTGAGCGGTGTGCGGCCGTCCTTGCATAGTTTGTCGGGGCTAACGTTACTACTTTCGCACTTCTATTTTCTGCCGCCATACTGAGGGGTGTTCCCCCTCTATTATCGCTTTTGTCGGGGTTGACGTCGCCCCGTTCAAGTAGCATTTTCACCGCTCCTTCATGCTCGTTTGCCGCAGCCCACCATAGTGTGTTCCCTTGCACTTATCCAATTTACCGGGTGTTGATGTCGCCCGGTCCAAACATTACTGGCTGCAAGTGCGAGTCGTCATGGGCCGTCATTACTTGGTTTGCCGGTGTTGAAGCCTAACCCGTGGAGTAGCGTTATTCCCTTCGCACTAACGGCGTGGTGTTTGGCGGTTGCTATTACCTCCAAGCACTCGTAGTGTTTTCCCTCCTTCATACCTAATCAAAGCAACCCATATGTGAAGTCTATCACTCCCGGCGCAGCCATTCTGGTTGATGTGGAGATCTCCCGCCTCCAAAGTGCCAATGCAGCTATTGTCAACGATCGTGAACAAGGATGCGCCGCTCTGATCGCGGGGCTAGCACAGATTATCGACATCATCAAAGCGCAACCGCGGAATCCATGCCTTCAAGAGGATTTTAGTGGATGTGTGGCCATTATCTCCTGTGCCGGCAAGACATCGCAATGCTGCACCACCTCCGCCTTTTTTGAGACACAGGTTACTTAGCATGGCTGCATTGTGTTAATGAGGTAAATTTCGCAGGTGCCCACGGAGGTACAGCGGGGGGCAAAAATACCTACACATTTTTAGTAAGCCCAAACACCAAAAAAATGTGAACCTATTTTTGCCCCCCCCGCTGTATAACGCCTAAGTTTTGTATGTTACACTAGCAGTGGGTGTTTTGTGAGCGACTCGTGTAACATACAAAACTTAGGCGCGTACAGTACTGTACAGTACCTCCGTAAATTTCAGACCACGCTTTCATTAGCCGCATTACCAGACTTGGCTGGTGTCACTGGGGAATTCTGAGGTTTGCCATTTGAAACCTCCTTCCCCCTCATCCATGTCCAAACAGACCGGGGCGGCGCAACATTTCATGCCCCGTCGGTCCACGAGATAGTCGTTAAGTAGAACCGGTATCAGCGGTTGAGTGCAAGCGTAAACATAGTTCTTTTTCTTGGATGCCTGAACCCGGAGAAGAGTGTTCGAGAAAGGGTCCTTCTCGAAGATTAGGAGAGAGACTCGTGGAACGAGCCTTGGCATTCCCGGAATTCGGATGACTTAAGCAGGTCTCTGTTATTGTTTCAATGAGCCGCGCCAAAAATCTCGCCTGTGACAGATCTTGATTCCTCGCACGATTGTACCCATAAGTTACTCAGTGAGACGAGCAGGAATCTAGACATATAATTTACCAACCAGAACACAGGTTGAGGTAATCCCCCCGGTGTCGGTACATCAACTGAATACATACTTTTCAGAAATATCCGCTGCCATTTCCATCATGATGCCTGAATATAGACTTCTATCCATCTCATCTCGGTTCGCGTCCGGTACTGTACATTGTGGTAAGATAGCTGATATCACCTGTCTGGCGAATGATTGATATACTCGGCACTCTTCCAGAAAGACGGCGTTCCCCCCTCAGGTTGAATGGCAGTCTCCTAGTCAGGAATATTTAGTGCTGGAGAGTTTCGAAAAACCCGATTGAGCGAGCCAAGAGGTTTTACCCAATGTCTTCCCACACAACCATCCCGACAGTTGATGTATGGAATCTTCAGAAGCGGTGGTTTGAATTATTTTCACACCACTGGAGGGCCCTGGTTCCGACCAACCATTGCTATTGTTATGGTCTTGGTACGTTCGCCATATCTTCTCCCAGATCTCCTCCGGTCCACCAACCTGCTCTTTTAACAGTGCATGCAGCGCGCTCGCGGAAAATTACTCCTGCCGTACCCCTACTTATTTTACCTCCCATCACTCCATAGTTAAGCTACTTTAATTCAAACACTTGTTCAATTTGACAAATAGTCTTCTGTGGTAGCGGGGGTAACTCGGGAATTCATGGTCTGCCACTGCACTAACTACTTGGGCAAGCGGGGGAAATTCCCGTAAGGCGAATCTCCGGTGAGCAACTCTGAAAGAGATTAGCATACGGACGACAAACACGCTGAGTATATTGTGCCCCAATGCCAAAAAAGAGCTAATCTTAGTGGCACGGGGTGCACGACAAAAGGGATTCAAAACTAGATACCCAACTCTGCTCGTGTCTATTCATACGTTCTATTTCCCTAGAGCGTTGTCGCTTCCCAGCGGTGGCAATCATGACTACTCTTCCCTCGGTTGTTCGATAAAAGCATTATAGACCATCACTCGCCCGGTTTAGTTTTCGCGCCATAGGTTTACATAGCGCACGATACCACGCCGTAGGTGCAGTACGAGTACTGTACTCGTATGGTGCATTACTTGGGCTAAAATTATCCGGCCCCTTGGCCAGGACTGCTACCGGATAAAGAAACACCCCAGACCCCAATGGACCCATTGGAATGTCCAGTCAAGGTATAATATACAGAGAAAAAAACACAATCCAGTTCCCACTCACTATTAACCAGATTTCGAGAAGAAGAAAAACCTGTCATTACCAGTGAACTCCGCCCGCGTATAATTTTTTTTTCTATTGACCTAGCGCCAAAATTTTATTAAGCCATTTGCATAACCATCTTTAAACGCGTGCACCAACGGTCAAAATCCGCCGGTCAATACGGACAAAAATTAACCCACCACCCCCCCCTTTCACCGATGAGACCAAGCTTCTCATTTGTGGGATCGTAGGCTCATCTGCCGCCCCCGCAATGCAACCACAATCTAACCGCCCAATGTTAAACAACGAAAACAGTGATTGTTGGCCCAAAGACTATGATATGCAGAGGATTAGAATACGGGGATGACCCATTCTCGCGAGCTTATGCCTCTGTCCTGAGAGGAACACTAAGGAATCTTACTATTTAGCAACGGATTTAAAGAACGTTCAAGCCGATAGCTTGACAAAGTGGCGGTGGAAGATGGTGTCATGCGGGATTGCTTGGGCATGGAGAGGCCGAATGGAGCCCGGGGACTGGCAGGACACTTTCGGGTTGAGTGAGATGCCTCCTTCTATGCTCCACCAGTTTTTTCTTTCACATGGCCAAGGTTTACCACTGCGGTGGACCCAATGGCTGTGAGCCTGACCGCTTCAACTTGGCAGGAGGTTTAGACGGTAAGTGATACCATTTCTCGGCATCAAATTTTTTTGTGTAAGATATTGTCTTCCGGAATCGGGCCTACAGCTGGTGGTAAATATATACACAATGGTATTGACCGTTTAAAGTAGTGCTGCGTGCTGTGTATTTGAACGCCAACCCCCCGACAACTCATAGTTTCCCCTGACTAGCTCAAGAGACTACGCATGTATAGGCCCACGACACCGGACCGAGTATCATATGAATTATCCGGGAAAGGAAGGAAAAACTTGTATCGGTCAAAGAGAGAAAAGGACAATTTACCAAATTCCTCCCAACTCATTCTTAGGCCGGTATTGTAGAGTAGCGTGGGCTATTCGATCCCTCTCGGCAAGCTTGTTAGGATACGGGTGACAGAGGAATGGGCCATTAGTAGTGATGGACACCATCACACCCGAGTATGCTCATACTGTTGGATATTATGGATTGTTTGCGGAAGCTTGGTCATGAGGATTACCCGGATGTCGGTGGTTAAGCAGCTCGCTTGCTCTCCTTGTACAGTACTGTACCTTTTCCTTTTGTTTCGTTTCAAGTTCTCTTCTCTCTTCTCAATAAGCTCTTCTCAACATCCGAACAAGAACAACATCGGTCTTAATACAACTCTTGTTTGATCTCTAATTCTCTCTCTGGTTCTCGCTTTCAGTTAAGCTCCTCTGCACTCTCAGTACTCAGCAATCAGCTGTGCAGATACTCTATACCGTCTATCGCTTGTAGTGTTTGACTTATCACGGATCATTTCTAACACATACAGTGACTCAAGGATGCGCCATCATGATAGATCACTCTATATATATGTCTTAGTAATCATGTGTTACCATCCGTACATTTCCTGAACTCGAGGGCACTTGAGAGTCTCAAGAGCAACTTCACCAAAACGCCCCCGGTAAACAGACGATTTGAATCGAGTTTCATCGCCCCCCTCCCACCGTCCCACGGCGAATGGCGGAAAGGCTATTGAATTATGCAAGCGAGCGTGGTGACACCAATGACCCCAGTTTAGCTTTAGATTTCTGTGCACCTACCGCAGTAGATGAAATGCTGATAATAAGTTCCATAACCGGAAATCGAAAGGTTGTTTAATGATAGGACTATTACTGGAATAGAACAATTTTAGTTCGACTTAGTAAGTTAGCTAGCCATGCGAGAAACGGTTTGACCACCAAGAAGCAAAACAGAACATGATCGAGTATGCCCGACGATACCCCCGCCGTGGGGTATAGTATGATACCCGGCTATCATCGAGCGCCGGTCATGATCGAGGTCGGCCAGTTTTCTCAATCATTGGATCATTGGTCCCTCTTGGTCACATGTCCGTGACCAGGAGTGAGGGGGTAAAGTGACCCCTTACCCCAATAATCTTTCTTTGCTAAGCGCGACAAAGAAGGGTGGACAGTTTCTCCGACTCACCTTTAAGCCGACACCAAGAGGAAAGCGGCATGGGCGTGCGATCTTGGTACTATATCTAGAGCGGAAACCAACCACCCCAATACCTTAGGTAACCGCTGGCTTTTGCGTCAGGGTTCACAGTGCCGGGGATCTTACACTTCATGTTATCATTTTTCTTCCCCGTACCGGTGGTATTGTGGGGATGGAAATAGGACCAGGATGTTTTTTGTTTCCCCAAAGCCTTAGATTGTTCGCAGCTTGTTTGTAGTTATGTTTGTGAGGGGACCTTTCTGCAAAGATTTTTTGTAGGAGAACGCGACTGAGAGATGGAGATAAGGGGCCTCTCACTCCTCTTGTTGCCCACACCGTGGATAAACAAGCCGGGAGATAGGAAAGTGAATAAACACATATGACGAACACATATGACCGCACATAAAACACGGACGACGATACGAACGAGCAAGTAGGAGTTAGCCAAAGGGCCGTGCTACCCTAACACCACCGCCGGCAATCATATTTGTTTTCTTTCATTTTTCTTTCTATCCTTTTGTTCTTTAGTTTGCACGACGCTCTAAGAACTTTTCTATGATACATTTACATTTTCCTTTCCAAACCCAAAATCGTCCTTTCAGTAGTACGGTATCTGAACAGGCCTCATGTCTACACTTTAGAAGAGAGGGGGTAAAATTTGTACACCAGAAAAGGGGTGAAGGATTGGTAAATTGGCAAGCGAGTTTACAACTAGAAAACGTGAATAAAAAGCACAGGCATATATGATAGAAATTCCAAGCCACACTGGCTCATCACGATACCATAGACACAAGTTATCAACACTAGTGGCAAGCCCTAAACTATAGACAGACTAACAAATCTAACTCGGCTAAGTAAGAAAATACCTATAGCTTAGAGGGTCGGACGGATATGTAGTAGATATGTGCGGTCCAATCCCAAAGGATTTTCTTCGACTTTCGACTAGAATAAAATATTTAAGCGGAGTTTCTATCATGTTTTAAACCGCGGGAGGGGACGGCAGGGGTGAGGAGAGGAAGGCAAGGTCGACAAAATGTGATTACAGAATTGTCGGAACCCTTGCAGAAATGGGACATAGGGTACCCCGGTTAGAAGGGGGAAGGGAGAAGAATGCCTCTATGGGCTCAGGCCGGACCAGGAGTGGGAGATGCTAGAGGCTGTAGCAGCGCCACTACACCGGCATAGCCGAGGTCGGCAGCCAGTTTGAGTGGTGTTCCGCCGGTATCATCTGGTTGGTTTGGGTTGATGTCGCCCCGTGCGAGTAGTAGTGTCACCAGTCCCTCGTGCCCATGATAAGCAGCCCAATGGAGTGCTGTTATGCCACCGTGGGCTGGTTTGTTGGGGTCGACGTCGTCCCGTTTGAGTAGCATTTTCACTATTCCCTCGTGCGTGTCAAAAGCAGCCCAAATGAGAGGTGTCTGGCCGTGGTTATCTGGCTTGTCAGGGATGATGTCGTCTCGCCCGAGTAGTAGTTTCACCACCCCCTCCCGTCTAGTTTGAGTAGCGTATCTGAGTGGTGTTGTACCGTCCTTTCTTGCCTTGTTGGGGTTGATGTCGTCCCGTCCGAGTAGTATTTTTACAACCCCCTCCTGCCCATTCCCAGCAGCCCAAATGAGAGGTGTCCAGCCGCTGTTATTTGGCTTGTCGGGGTCGAGGTCGCCCCGTCCTAGTAGTGTTGTCACCACACCCTCATGCCCATTGCGAGCTGCCCAAGAGAGCGATGTTCGGCCATTATTATCTTGTTTATCGGGGTTGACATCGTCCCGTTCGAGTAGTGCTTTTACAACTCCCTCGTGCCCTCTGCCAGCAGCCCAAATGAGAGGTGTTCGGCCGTTCGTATCTGGCTTATCGGGCCTGACATCGCCTCGCCCGAGTAGTATATTCACTACTCTCTCGTGTCCATTCCGGGTAGCCCATATGAGGGGTGTATTACCCATAAAGTCATTCTGATTGATATTACAACCTTCCACCTCAACCAAACTAGCTACAATGTCCACAATCCCAAGGAATGATGCGCAGTGCAGACCACTGAACTTAGGAGGTTCAACAAAGCTAACGGAGTAGGGATACAGTCCCTGAGAATTCAATAGGATTTTAACGGGTATATTGTTATTATGGTCGTCAAAAAGCTTGAGTGCAAGCGATTTTGCACAATCCGAAAGCTCCCTTTTTGCGTGGACTCCCCAAAATAAAGAAGAATATTCGACAAAGGGTGTGTCTTGAAGATTGGGAGAGGGGCTAGCCGAAAGAGCTTTGACTTGGTGGGAATTCAGATAACTTAAGCAGGTTTCTGCCATCGTTGCATGAGCTGTTCCGAAAAGTTTAGGATGGGCCTGCAGGTACTGTTGAACCGTAAAGTGGATTAGCCGGACTGTTGAAGCCTTCTTATCCACGGTAGCAAGCCCTTGACAACAGGCAAGCAATGTCCCAATTGAAGGAACATTGTCGGAATCGAGATTTGGGGACCCTATTTCGACTGCGACGGCGTGACATAGTTCATCTGGCTTCAATGGACGCTCGGAGTGAGAGATCCACATGAGAGCGGCCATGCCGAGCCTTGATCTCTCCCCACCCAGTCCTTTTATCCGACCCAGTGTTGTACCGTAAGCATCCCCCAACCCCACACCATCGGTCATTTCGCTGAGCTTTTTCCGCCTACGACTGATTGTGGTTTCCTGCAGGATTGCATCGATATTCAACGAAACGAGTAGGAATCTAGATGTATATCCGTCAGTGAATAATCTGGGGAGGGTTCCACGTTGTCGCAGAGTCAACCTACATTTCCGAAATCTCTTTAGGAATTTTCCTCAGGATGTCCGCCTCCAGACTACTATCCATCGCATCCGGCTCCGTGTCCTCGTCCAGCCGGGTACGAAGATAGCTAACGATATCACCAATTCTCGGGGTAATGGATACACTCATCACTCTCCCAGCAAGCCGCCTTGCCATCTCAGGTCCAACTTGTGGTCTCCCAGTCACGAAAATTCGAGTGGCTGGAGAATTTTGGATAACCAGTTTCAACGAATCAAGAAGCTTCACTCGATGCGCTGTCACGCACTCATCCAGGGCGTCGATGCAAATGAAGGTTCGCTTTTTTGAAGTGGTAACCTGCAACATCTTTATGATATCGGAAGGTCCTGGCTCCCGCCCACCAACCGCACTTTTTTGGGTTCGGTACGCTTGTGATATCTCCTCTGGGGTCTTCTCCAGTCCGTCAACCAGCTGTTTCAACAGGGCACGCAGCATGCTCATGGACGATTGATCCTTTTGGACGGCAAAGTCAAAATAAAGACATGCGACGGTAGCATTTTGTCCCTCCGCCTGATCACACAATCGGTCTATCACTAATGAGCTAACATTGCGGTTTGTGAGCACTTGCCCGCTCTCTTCGGTTCATTGGGGTTCTTCTTAGTTACCTGATATAAGTCTTGCCCACACCCGGATCTCCTGAGCAAAATAAAACATTCCCGGATTCGCCTCCCCCACTACCAGCGGCGTACCAGGTCCTAAACTCCTCGGTCTGTAAGAGCCATTCTCCTACACTTTCGACTCGCCGTTCTCGGATATCCTGATGACGTAGCTTGGGATCTAGTGGGGATAGCCAGGCGAGGATATTGGGTCGCTCATCGGCAAGAGTAAAGTTATTTGTCACGCTAATGCTGTTTGAGGAGTTGGTGTTGTTACTGAAATATTGCGACATTTTTCTGTTTTTTGCTGTTTAGGATACCGTAGATAATGGATGATAGATATGATAGATGATGGAGTCTGTCCGTCGACTATCGTACCGGTATTGGAACTCCTGGGGGCTGATGAGAAAAGCGGGGTCTTACGTGGAGCCTCATGGATACCTCCGAACCGCCCAACTATTCTCCCCTGGATCTCTGCCAAAACCCTCCTATCTGTCCTATTGTACTTGGCGATTTAAAAAGTATTCGGACGCTTTGGGGGCTTGGCGCCAAGGCCTTCATGGTAAAAGAGCACCCCCTTTTTTTTTTACTATTGCAGCATCAACACCTGACACCAAGCATTATGGCGCGAGGTAGGACCCTATATTCTGAACTTTTTGATTTAAATAATGACAAACCCAGGGAGAATAATAGGAAAAGAAATCACACCACGTCGCCGGGCAGTAGTTATAGCCTACAGAAACTGTGTAAAGCCAGTTAGTTATAGAAAGATCCAGCAACTGACTGGAATACCAGTATCCACAGCAAATGACATCTGGGTACATGCAGTAACCAATGCTCGTAGTGCCTGAATTGCACAAAGCGGCAGTTCTGATACGCTCTTTTCGATGATTGAATTAATATCAGCCAAAGTCCTAGATCCCAATCCACAGCCTGGACGCCTAGCTGTCCTTACCACATCACAGATACACGCGCTTGTTACACTGGTGCGACACGACTTTACAACACAACGGATGAAATTGATAGATATCCAACGTGAATCTGATCTCTCTGTTAGGCGGAGACAACTTGGTAGACTTCAAAGTTGTCTAGGCCAATCGAGATTCGTTTCTGTAGACGGAAATTGTCTAGGAAGGCTCGGACTTGGCTTGTTTCGTTTATGACTACTATGAGCGAAGTAGAATAGGTAAAGTAGGGTAGAATTGTAAAAACAATATTATATTATTAAGGTCTCTTCTTCATTGCTTGATGATGTCTAAAGCTTTGGAAGGTACTTCGATATTTATATTCCATGTCGGAGTCTTCGCGGACTACATCTATTTATTATACAACTATGTACTTCTTCAATCGTAATTCACAACGTTGAGTTTTCTTCCAAGGTGCGAACACCTGTGGACCCTGAAAACCATCACACCCTGTTCGGTAATTACGATATTTCTTCTTAGGAAGCGTGCTGTCCCCAATAGTAATATCCCGATTAGCAGAGTCTTTAGACTTATGGCCTAGTTCTTAAGTCAAACTGAGTTGGCTCCAATTGTCTTCACCATTGATAAAATGATCAGTTTTATCCACAGATATATCTGCAAATGTGGTCGTTATTATAACCATCGTAGGTTGTCTGACTCCGATCCTTTGTAACTCCATACCTAATGGATAGATTTTCTTTGGATGACTTCCTCTTAACTCGCAGGAAGCTATTCCACTAGATTGGTAATTAATCCCTCGGTCGGCAACCCTTAGTTACTCTCTGGGTAGTACGTTTCAGTAACCATTGTAGTATTGAGGATTACGCCATGGCTACAATGTATTCCGAAACCCAGTTGCAACACTCCATGGAGATCGTTGGCTTCTTTGGTAGTGTCTTTTGGAGTTCTAGACTCTTCTGGTGGATGTAAATGTATTGGTCTCTAGTAGAGATCCTTTACCATTTAATACCATCTCTTTGTACGAAATCGTCCTGCTACCTATGGCCCATGCCAAAGATGTCATGTTTTTGAAGCCTAGTAACTCTCTGAGTAGTTGACGGAATCACTCCGTTGCACTTCTCAGACTTAGCCAAAGGTCCCCTCTCATATATCCTGCGAACAGGATCCGGTCGGATGGATGGTGACGACGTAAATGGTGTTATTCGAACACCTTCAATTCTGTGGTAATATAGTTACAGGATGCAGCTGAGATTGATATATATGATGACGGGCGGGCCCCATAAGGGAGCCGGAGGGGGGTGTTGGGGACCAGAGATTCCAATTCTGGGTGGGGTTACCCTACTTAGAGCAGTTCCTAGGTATTGGATTCTGGTATTCCTAATACTCTCCCATGTGTGTACTGCAACAATATTCAACGCATTAAGTGCAAGAGGCTTGGGGGCATATCGTGAGGAATTTAAATTTATTTTAAATCCTGAATGTAAATTAAAAAGGCTTGTAAGTTAAACATTTACAAAATATAAATAATTAAGATTCAAATTTTACTAATACAAAATACTGACTATGTAGAGTTATTGTAAAGAAAGAAAGGATTGGCTGCCGGAACAGCAATGGGCAGACTACGCATTTACGGATGAGATGTCAATTGAGGTTGGCGCAGTTTTCGGCCTAAACCATGTGTGGTGAGATAAGACTCAGCAATGGCACGAGGATTGTGTTGGGGCACAGAAGAACCAGGGAGCCTCTGTAATATGCTGGCAGATGATATCCTGGGATTGGAAAGGTCCTTTCTACGTTTAGTTAGCAGAAATAAAGGAGGAAAAAGAAAGGGCTATTCGTGAGATAGCACAACTGAATAAGGATTCAGCTCTGGAGGAGGAAAGGTTAAATGCCTTATGGAAGGAGTCAGAGGAGTGGAGGTTACTATGGGAGTGGGAACTACAGGTAGCACAAGAGGCACAGGATAGGACAAAGGAATTGGGAATCAAGGTCAAAACTATCCAATGTAACCGGTACGGGTACTCGGTTATTGGTTTTGTTTTATGTTTTGTTTTAAGTATCGCTTTGATACTTGGTTTGTTTTAAGTATCGTTTGATACTTGGTTTTGTTTTATGTTTTGTTTTAAGTATCGTTTTGATACTTGGTTTGTTTTAAGTATCATCTGATACTTGGTTTTGTTTTATGTTTTGTTTTAAGTATCGCTTTGATACTTGAAAGAGTTTTACCAAAGTGTATCGATTGATACCTTTGATTAGTTTCGTTCATGCTAGACATGAACAGATTTGTGTATTTAAAGACCGCCTGTTTCTATGATAGAAAAGGCAGACTTCGACAGACAGTATTTCAATATACTTGGTTGAACGGTTACTTCTTTGTTTCCCCAGTACACCCTCGAAGCCTCCTTTAGTTCTCAGCTCTCGCCTCCTCTCTGGAAGAGCAGGCCACCTGCCAACTATCGTATCTATTACCAATAACGTGATTAGTGCCTTGCGAACACGTTACATCCAAACTTGATGTGGCAAGATGTTTAAAATAAAAAATGTTCAAAGCGAAGATGCCAAGGGTATTGACTCTTGGAGATACGTTCACCTCCTTTGTCAGCTAATTTTGTGGCCAGTATGCAAATAACGACTATGTTTAAATCCTAGATTTTTACTTATGGAAGACAACACACCTTCTCATGATTCAGATTTTACGAATCATGACTGTGAGAAGGCAGGAATACCGAAGGTTCAATGGCCACCAAACTCACCCAATTTTAATCCTATTGAGCGAATTTGCTGGCTCCTAAAACGGCATATCTTGAGGGTGACGTGGAACTGAGAAAATATGCACTCCTAATGCAATGAGAATAGTTTTACAGGAGGAGTGGGACAAGATAACTATTGATGAAATCAATAGGGAGATTGAAAAGCTGCCAAAGATCATACGGCAGTGTATAGAACAAAGTGAGGGAAACAAATATCAGGCCTAATCCCCTCTATCTTCATCATACTACCCACTTATGTCAACTTGCAGCTTTCCCCTTCCTCTGATTTTCTCCTTGATCCCTCCCCTAGTCACCCCTTACATCCGGCTTCGCCCCCTGCCCCATCCCCTAACATTTATACTACCTATATTGTTTATATCATAATATCTTCCAAAATTTAACATCATGCACGATCACTCGGTGCTTGAAAGTTTCCTTGGCGCCAAGGCGCTAAAAGCGTCCCAATACTTTTTAAATGGCCAAGTAGGTTAGCACAATTAAGCGAACATTTGGCGCCGCAACCATCAACGACGCACAACACCGCATCCCGTTCCCCCCTTGCTTCCAAACCCCGCTTAAGCGGCTGTGCTCGTAGAAGGTCAGGCGCATGGTTCGCTAGGCCAAGACACCCTCTAAAAGGAGGATAGCCGAAGGTCGCCCCAACCCCTCTTATAAAGCACCTTACCTTTGAATCCTTCTCAGGTGGTAACAAGAACTCATGGAGTGAATTTTTGAAGTGGAATTTAAAGCCCAAATCCCAGTGTTATCATCGAAAAATGAATGGAGAAAATATATTAGGTTTCAAGAAAGCTGTGATGGAAGAAATAGAGATTATTGATGGTTTTGTTAGGGGACTAATTGGGATTAGTACTTGTACACTTTCCCTATCTGGCTCATAACTGCTAACAATAACAACCTAGTGCGACTCTCCACATCGCTATCGGTACAAAGTACTGTACAGTACTCGCAGAGCGTACTTGTAGTTGGGTTAGGGCGAGGGAGTTATTCCACTTCTTTTACCTTAGCGAACCATGCCTCGGACCTGCTAAAACCACCTGCTATCTCTGCCCGAACAAAAAACTCCGGACACGATATATTGATTAGGATGATGTGAGTGTAGTTTTATTAGAACCTACACAAGTGTTTTTTTGGTTGTCGCCGGGAAAATGCATTTGGAGTATGATACGGGTTGTCCATAGATATCTTATGATTACCTGGGCATCATTCGGCTTTGCCTAGGCATTGGACGGCACGAGCCTCGCTTGCCAAGCCCCTTAACTGGGTAGTTTCCGGGGCGCCTGCATGCTTTGGTGGCAGAGCATAATTTAAGCCGGACTGACGTAGGCTCTTCAGAATCATGGCAGGACGAACTATACATCGGACTGACTGCTTGGGATCACTGGCTTCAAATCCTCCCCATCAAGTAATCTATTCACCAACCACCTAATCCATAAACTAACGACGTCGACCCCAACAAACCAGACAATAAACGGCGCAACGCCGCTCACTTGGGCTGCTTGGAAGGGGCATGAGGGAGTGGTGAAACTACTACTCGGACGAGACGACATCGACCCCAATCAACCAGATCACGGCCGAACACCACTTAGTTTTGCTGCAGAGTGCGGCCATGCAGGTGTGGTAGCGCTGCTACAGCCCCTGGCATCTCCCACACCTGATCTGGCCTAAGCCGTTAGTGGCATCACTCTTCTTACCCCCTTCGAACCCGGATACCTTGTGTCTCACCTCCGCAATCGCTGCGCCGGTTGCATAAACAGAAATGTCGCTCTTGCCTGGCTCTCTTCATCCCCGCCCCCTCCCTCCCGCAGTTTAAATCGTGACAGAGGCTCTACTTAAATATTTACTTCCAGTCGAAAGCCGAAGGAAATCGTACGCGATGAGCCTGCGCATATCTACCACATATATATTTGTCTGGCCCCCTAAGCTATACATATTTTCTTTTTTAGTGAAATCAGGATTTGTTAGTATGTTCGCAGCTTAGAGCCCACCGCTCGTGGTGATAACCTATGTCTATTGTATTGTGATGAGCCAGTGTGGCTTGGAATTTCCATCATATACCCTTACTTTTATTCTTGCGTTCCAGTTGTAAATTCCCTTTGCGCATTTATGAATCTTTTGTCTTTTTTCTGCCGTACACGTTTTACCGCTTTCTTCTCAAGTATAGATATGATGCCTGTTCAGATACCGTACGTAATGGACGATTTTGGGTCCGGGGGAGAAAATGTAAAGGCAGAAAAAGGGACTTGCAAACCAATGTCTAAAAAGGATAGAAAAAAAAAGAAAAACAAATATTTGCTGTTGGTGGCGCCAGGACACCACTGTCCTTTGGCTAACTCACACTTTCTCGCTCTCATAGCCCTTCGTGTTCACGCTGGTTTCATGTGCGGTCGTGTGTTCGTCATATATCCATCCACCGTAGGAAGCAAGAGGGATGCGAGGTCCCTTATTTACATTTCCGAGTTGCTCACGCCTATGATATAAAAAAAACCTCCCCGTGGAACGGTTCTCTCTACGGGCATAGCTAAACAAGCTAAAACTTAGAATACGCAGCCTAGGGTTCTGGAAAAACACCACAGCCTTATTTATATCCCCAGAGTGTCAGCTAGAGAAGGGAAAACAACCTTACGAACTACAGCTTCTCGGGCACCCGCGAACGCTGACGCAAAAGCGAACCATTACCAGAGGTATGGTGGCGATTGGTTTCCGCCCTGGATGTCAAGATCGCACCCCCATGGCATTTTCCTCCTGTGTCAGCTTGAAGGTGAACCTGAGAAACTCTCCATGCTTCATCGTCGCGCGCATGGGCGGGAGATCATCGCGGCAAAGTGTCCCTTTACCGGTAAAATCGGTCCCCATTCCTGGTCACGGACAATTGACGGAGAGGGCGCCATATTTGAGAAAGCTGGCGGACCTTGATCGGGTATTCTACCCCACAGCGGGGTAACTTCCGGCACAGTCGATCATGTCCTACTTTTTCTTCATAATCTCGCAAACGATCAACCTTTTCTCGCATAGGTAGCTACTAAGTTGCACCTCAATTCTTTTCTACTCATGATCCTATCATGCAACAACCCCTCTATTTCCGGTTATTAAAGTTATATCAGCATTTTATCTACCGTGATGGGTGCGCAGAAATCTATGGCTAAAGTGCTATTACGCTCGCTCGCATAGTCCTATACTGTTTCTGTTATCGTATTTGCCATCGGATGGGGGTGATGAAACCCAGTTCAAAAATGGTCTATTTACCCGGGGAAGTTGTAGTAAAGTTGCTCCTGAAGCGAAGTGCGCCTAAGAATTAGCAGTGGGCGGTTTTGCCGGGAGTGGGGTACCAAGTGTACTTGTATGTACAGTACTGTACTCGAGTTCAAGCAGACAGTGCTTATCAACTGATGATGATAAGATATCACACGATTACCAAGATATATAGTTAAATAGAGTGATCGATCATGATCGCTCATAATCGAGTCAAGCTCTAAACATGAACATTCTTTATGCCCGTTGCCAAATAGTGATATTCCTCTAGTGTTCCTCTCACGACGAAAGCATAAGTTCATAGGAATGGTATATCCCACCGTCGTAATACCCTAAATAGCCCTTAGGCCAGCAATCATCGTGTTCGTAGGCTAGCGGTGCGCTATTGGATGGGAGTTGTATCGCGGGTTGATATTGTTCGCGAAGACTGTATCATGCACCACAAAACTTGATGCGGACTGATGGCATCTTTTACCGCCCGAAGCTCATGTCAAGTTTAAGCACACACCCCCGCAGCCACCGTAATCCACCAAATTGTTAAGCATTTGCCATATAAAAGAAGAGTAAAGCAAGAAAAGTAAAATTTCGGAAGCCCACAAAACTTGAGAGTGCCCTAACAGCATAGACTCCATAGCCCATCTCTGCGCCCAAGTAGTCCAGAAAAACACCACCTTTTACCCAATTCGCCAAACACTACTCTGTAACATCCTCTATGCCTATCACTAAGTAGTGAGATTCCCCGGGTGGTCCTCCCGAGATCGGAGTCTTAGCACCTGGAAATAACACCTCCACTTATCATGACCCCCTGCCAGATGAACTAGTAACCACCTTGATCACTCATCTATCGTAACACTGGACGGTCAGATGGAGGTTCCACTGGTCGGCAGGGGCAGACAAACTCGCAACCCCGCGCATGCCAAAGAATTCAGACCTGAGGAAAGGCTGATGGGTTCGGTTTAATATCAACAAGTGGATTTTGGGTCGTTAGTTTATGGATTAGGTGGTTGGTGAATAGATTACTTGATGGGGAGGATTTGAAGCCAGTGATCCCAAGCAGTCAGTCCGATGTATAGTTCGTCCTGCCATGATTCTGAAGAGCCTACGTCAGTCCGGCTTAAATTATGCTCTGCCACCAAAGCATGCAGGCGCCCCGGAAACTACCCAGTTAAGGGGCTTGGCAAGCGAGGCTCGTGCCGTCCAATGCCTAGGCAAAGCCGAATGATGCCCAGGTAATCATAAGATATCTATGGACAACCCGTATCATACTCCAAATGCATTTTCCCGGCGACAACCAAAAAAACACTTGTGTAGGTTCTAATAAAACTACACTCACATCATCCTAATCAATATATCGTGTCCGGAGTTTTTTGTTCGGGCAGAGATAGCAGGTGGTTTTAGCAGGTCCGAGGCATGGTTCGCTAAGGTAAAAGAAGTGGAATAACTCCCTCGCCCTAACCCAACTACAAGTACGCTCTGCGAGTACTGTACAGTACTTTGTACCGATAGCGATGTGGAGAGTCGCACTAGGTTGTTATTGTTAGCAGTTATGAGCCGAGCAAACCTTTTCAATACCATCCTCTTGGCGGAAAAACCTGTCGGATACCATTGGCCGAGAAATATACCATCAAGAAAATAAAACCTTAACAAGGATAGGTAAGAAAGACCGAGCACTTGCCATACTAACTCTTTTAACACCTGCCTCCGAGACAAACTACTAAAACCTTCAGCTATGATCACGGTCTCTATCGCAACCAGGAATAGGTCACCAAAACAATCCAGGCCTATACGAGTGTAAATAAATAAATAGAGCAGATAGTATGAAAAAAAATAGACTGAAATTCCTTATACCTTTCGAGATCAAATTTTTCTCTTTTTTTTAGCCACAATCTTCTCTTTAAAAATGAATTCCCCAGCTCCATTTGCAGTAAACGATCTCTTCTGAGATTGGTCTGTTCTACGATCTCATATAGAAGAATGGGCGGTAAAGGATCATTTAGCATTCAATGTATGGATAAAGGATTATTGTCGGGCGGATTATATCTGCAGAACACCAGGATGTCAATGGAGGGTTTTTGCTAGTCACAATTGGAACGGCGAGATTTAACTAAAGATCATGAATGAAGGACATACCTGTATTGGACGTGCATCATTGATCCGAGAAGTTTACAATACACAATCCTGGCTATGGCGAACAGTATCCGAGTACCTCTTTGTTACCTGAGAAAAAACTATACGAGAGATTATTAATACCCAGCAGCTCAACTATGGCATTACAGTCAATCTAGAGGCTGTACGATCAGTACAAGTATCATTAGTGAATGATAGAATTGAGCACCAACAGCAACAGTTTTCAAAAATTCCTCCATATTTGAACCTTTTGGGCATTGAGAATCCTTGGATTCATACAGACCTTCACTTGATCGAAAGCGAGCAGAATCCCTGTACTCAACATTTTCAGCACGTATTCATCTGCCCAGCTGAATCTCGACTCTCATTCATTCAAATGCGATCCCTTATTGCCCTTGACGGTACATTCTAAAAGCCAAATTTGTTCAAACTTTGCTTCTTGCAGGCGGAATCGATAGGATGGCCAGAGCCTGATTCTTGCTTGGAGTGTCGTCGAGAGTGAGAATACGGAGTCTTGGGGTTGGTTTTTAGAAAGATTAAAGCTAGCTATTCCACAAGTCCTAGATGCGACATTTATTAGTGATTGAGGCAAGGGACCTATGGCTGCAGAGAGAGTACTTGGGAATCGGATCAACTGCCTTATTTGCTGCTTTCACTTATCTCAAAACTTCAAATGGTTTTGGAGTGTCCAGCACCTTTTTCTGGCCATTAGCAAAGGCTAAAACGATAAATGACTTTCAGAACAAAATGGACGAGCTTCGGCAAGAGAGCATATCAGGGACGAATTACCTAGAAAATATCGACAAAGCAATGTGGGTAGATTCCTTTGCAAGAGGCAAGGCCTATGGACACAAAACCTCTAATGTGGTTGAATCGATAAATAATTCCCGAAAGCTTGAGTGAGAAATGTCAATTCTTGATATGCTAAACAAAATTTGGCGCAAAACTATGGATACACAGTATAAGTGATGCAATATAGTATCCTGCCTCGATCCAAACAAAGGGTTCACCGAATTTACTATAAAGGCAATCCTCAATTCCTGAGCGTGGTCGAAGCGAAATATCGTACAGATTGCTACAAGAACTACAGCTGAGGTTCTTCAAGGAAACGAGAAAACATATATGGTAGATCTGGCACGAAATACCTGCTCTTGCGGACACTATCAGCAAAATGATATTCCTTGTGGCCATGCCTATAGTTTCATCATAGCGGTCAATTGTGCTCCAAGAGATTATGTACCTGAAGTCTTTTCTACTACGACATGGAGGAATACCTACTCTCAGAATATTCAATCCATCAGCCTTTCTGAGATCAATAATCTTCTTGCTCAGAATCATCTGCAGCCAAATTCTGAATGTCATCCTCCCCTAAAACTCCGTCAAGGCCAAGGTCAGTCTCGAAATCGACAACTCATTCATGGATCACAGAGAAAACCAACTGCCTGGGCGCAAGCAACTTTAAATTTGGAAGAACCACTACCAGAACGAAGGCGTGGAAGCCAACAGTGCAGCCCTTGTGTAAAATGGGGTCACAACTGGAAAACCGGTACAGAACCGTTTGTATTATAGTGTAATAGCGCAATTGAGTTGATAGATAGCGATATCTGTAGTCCAATTAATTATTAAAATATCTGATTCAAGTGAGAGCTAATGATTATCATTTCTCACATACCTTGTGAGTGAAACACCAAGAACCGCCACTCCAGCTCAAGAGCTGGTACTCCCAACCTCGTACTTGTGCCCAATCTCTCTTATCCCCAGCATAGTGACCGGCAAGACCGCCTATCAGACTGGCCTAAACTGTTAGTAAGGGGTACTGGGGTTACCTCACGGGCATTAGGGTTGGAGAGCACAGTGGGCATCACGGCTTTCCATTCATGTATTCACTTAAGTAGCAACGTTTGTAGCTAGGAAATATATCAAGTTCCCATTCTCTCTCTCCCACGCACACACACCGGTGCTTATAGGTTATGAGCCTTTGCATCTTCGACACTTAACGATCTATGATAATAGCTCGTTCAGTACACAGTTATCAATACTCTGGATTTTTGCTGGATTTATTTCTACCGCTTTGTTTAGTCTTTTCTTCTTGTTCAGCCACAAACCGCTTTCTTTTCTCTTTTTCTCTTCGGGCCATACCAATTGCAGGCTGTCTAAATCTACATGATATCACAGATTCTAGACTCATCGCAAGTGGGGCGTGTTACCTTTCCGCTATTAGGTGACTCAAATTTTGGCCCATGGAGGCAGAGGATGTCAGAGAAGCTCAAGGAGCTCGACTTAGGGTAGATCGTCTCTGGAGGGCGCGAGAAGGCACCATACAAGGACAGTTCAGAACCAGCAGACATTCTGGCTTATGATAAATGGCTCAGGAAATGCTTTCAGATTATGGCGAAGATCAGGAACTCAATGGAGCTACACATACGCACTCAGCAGGTCTCGGATGATTATGATGAGGATTCAAGGGCCTGTGGGATAAATTGGCGGAAGGGTACAGGAAAGCTTTGGGTTTAGAGTTGTAATACTTTCGGCCATCTCTTTTCGACTGCATACTCGACGCTTGTGTCATGACTCCAGAATACATTCAAGAGATTAACCGCATCATCGAATGTCTACGAGAAGTAGGGGAGGTTATCAAATCTCCTGAGAAGACCTTTTACCTTTTGAATGGCCTGCCCATATCCTGGCATGAGTGGCGCGACTTGCAAGCAACCATAATAAAATCAGACCAGCCAGATGAACTTATCGCTGCAATCAAGGCTCGGGAGTCGAGCATGAATAGGGATCGAGAGGCCAGTAGTGACAATGTTCTTGCCATGTGAGGCAAGAGCTACGGGAGAAAGGCTGGGGGCTATGGGGGAGAAGTAAGGAGTAGTGGTGGTAGTGGTGGTATCAAGCGGGGCAAGGAAGACGAGACCATAACCTGCTATTACTGCCAGAAGAAGGGTCACCGCAGGATCGATTGTAGGAAGTTGAAAGCCAATCGGGCAAAAGGACTTGCAAGGGACAATGTCAATACCCTAGCACAGACACTACACGATGGCGGCGGGACAATTACTCAACCCATACTCGCTGTGTTTACGTCCTCTCACTTCGTCTCTACAAGTTGCCAATGGTTGCTAGATAGCAGCTGCAGTACTCAAGTTACCTGGGTGAAAGGACAGTTTACAAGATACAGACCAATTTCTCCTGGCTCGCATCGCATTTGGGTAGCCAACAATACTGAGATTGATGCTATGGGGGAGGGGGACGTCTTGCTCTCGGTATGGGACAGAAAACACAAGAAATAGCAGTGTTTGTTTGTCAAAGGGGTACTCCATGTACCAGAGTGTGGAATGAATAGCTTGTTGTTGATAGCAACAGTCTGATAGTGATGCTGCGATCAGTTAGCAGTGGAAATCACGCTAGATGGAAGAGAAATCCGTTCGTGTTGTGGAGAGAAGATGTGTTGTGTTCGTATACTTGCTCAGTTGCAGTCGACCGATCCCACCAGACTAAAATACAGGTAGAGAGTTTACTGCCCGATCGGGAGAACAAACAACAATAGAAACAACCCTACAAATGCCAGTCATGACCCTTCCACTCACAATGCCCTGTAACAACTATCATGCCCTAAGATCTACCTGATGGGATTATAACCATCAGTTGTCAGTATCACAGCTCCGAAAGTCTGGCTTGTATATAGACTTTAACAAGGAGGAGGGTGCCTCCCTGGAGCAGGGTGATGGATAGAAAGTTGACTTGGAAGAAGTCAACGGGCTCTATATTCTATGCATGGAGACTGTTGGAGCTTGCAGAAAAGCTGTGGCAGTAGAAATAGAGTAGAGTAGAGGGGAAATGACGGTAGACCAGTGGGTGGAGCTCTGGCATTTCCGGCTGGTACATCTAGGAAATGATGCAGTAAGAAGACTGTTGCTGCAGGAAAATGGGATCACATGGATGCCTGTTGTTCCACGATATGTCTGTATAGGTTACGTGTATGGCAAGATGGTCCGGAAGCCTTTCCTTTCTGTGCCCTTAACCTCGCGAGTATCACAACAATTAGAGCTGGTTCACAGTGACATTACGGGCCCAGTTACACCAGTATTATTGGGAGAAACTGTAACCTGTACGGGTACTCGGTTATTGGTTTTGTTTTATGTTTTGTTTTTAAGTATCGCTTTGATACTTGGTTTGTTTTAAGTATCATTTGATACTGGGTTTTGTTTTATATTTTGTTTTAAGTATCGCTTTGATACTTGATTTGTTTTAAGTATCGTTTGATACTTGGATTTGTTTTATGTTTTGTTTTAAGTATCGCTTTGATACTTAAGGAGTTTTACCAAAGTGTATCAATTGATACCGTTGATTAGTTTCGTTCATGCTAGACATGAACAGATTTGTGTATGTAAAGACCGCCTGTTTCTACGATAGAAAAGGCAGACTTCGACAGACAGTATTTCAATATACTTGGTTGAACGGTTACTTCTGTGTTTCTCAGTACACCCTCGAAGCCTCCTTTAGTTCTCAGCTCTCGCCTCCTCTCTGGAAGAGCAGGCCACCTGCCAACTATTGTATCCTTTACCGATAACTTGATTAGCACCTTGCGAACATGTTACATTTTTTCCACCTCAGCAAGTAGTTAAGAACCTGTCCCCGGATTTAGGCCTGATCAACCTATCGATATCCACCTCAGAACGCTAGCGGAGAGAAGCGGCAGAATCACAGCACATTCGGCTTCATCTCAAACCCAAGATAGAGTCTTTGACGACCAGGAGTGGGAAGCAAATCTCACCGCAAGACCATACAAGAAAGAAACAACCCCGGCGCTCTGATAAAGAGCCGAGCGATCCTACAAACCTGAAAGATACACAACCTCCAGGAGAATTCCCTTCTACTCCAGCAAAGAAGCCTTCCTTTGAACCTCCAATCGACCCCGAATCCAGTAGTGAAATCTCATATATGGCTAGCACAGGAGGAGGGCCTTCTGGAGGAGGAAAATCTGGGGCTAGGCCTGAAGAAGAAGAAGTACCCGTGGCTTTTGAACCTCCTAAGTGTAAACTCCACCACCCAGTACAGTTTACAGGAGAAGGAAAAGACCTCAAACCCCAAGCCTTTGACCGATGGGTGACGGAACTCACATACTATCTTCTCCAGCAAGGGAAAGATGTGGAAGATCCTACAACCGGACTATACATTGGATCATTCTGCGAAGGAAAGGCAACCAACGCATACCACCAATGCTATAAGGAATACGGCAGGGAATGTAAGATTAAGAGGAACAACAGTACTCGATTACCTGAAAGGACGATTCCAATCTTCTATAACTAACGACCTCCTATACAACAAATTCAACCAGCTCCAGCAAGTTAATGGAATGCATGTCAAGAGAATCACTGATGTGGCTACGGACCTGATGATGTATGAGGACTGAATGGAGAGAGGAAGTATCTCCAAATACATCCTGAAGCGACGATTCTATGACACGATGTACCATACCCTCCGGTGAGAAGTAGAACCACGGGAGGAAGACGGCGACGAAATTGCAGTAATAATTGCAAGAGCAGAACGAAAGGACGCCATTCTCCAGGAGACCAAGACCTATAAAACACAGACATCCTCTAGTAGGACTAGCCAGCTACAG
Source organism: Tuber melanosporum (assembly GCF_000151645.1). Lineage (NCBI taxonomy): Eukaryota > Fungi > Ascomycota > Pezizomycetes > Pezizales > Tuberaceae > Tuber > Tuber melanosporum. Next base: position 47,303 of record NW_003298933.1, read on the forward strand.
CACAAAGCCTCCAGCAACTCTGAAGACGATACGCCACTGGTTTTCAAGAAGAAAACAAAATCCTCCAAAGAATCGAGACGACAGAAAGGGGTATGCTTTGAATGTGGAAAAACAGGGCACATGGCAAAGAACTGCCCTACGAAGAAAGGGAAAGGAAAGGCAATTAAGCAAGAGGCATTGGCCAACAATGTTGAAAGTGATAATACCCAATCCAGTGAATATGAGGAGATCCATATCGGATATATCGATGTGGAATGCAACAGTGTCCGACCTCCGGCTACATTCAAAGCACACACCACCCTGGAAGGTACTATCCTGATCAATGGCAAAAGGACTGGAGTCCTATTTGACACTGGCGCTATCGGGAGAGACATGATCTGCAATGCCTTTGTTTCTGTCCATGGACTCCCAACTCGAGACCTTATTACCACACCCATTAGCCTTAGTCAATATGGCAGTAAAGGTATCATGATCCACAAGTCATAAAACCTGCAGTTCAACTATTCGACTGCGTTCCGCCATCCTACCCCCCCAGGAAATGCTGGTTGGAAATCTAGCTAAATACGATGCCCTAATAGGCATGCCATTCCTGAACCGCCACAAAGCTATAATCAGGTATGGGGAATCAACCATCGATTTCCCAGATCAAAAGGTCAGAGTCTCATGCAAGCCAACAAGTGGAGAGTACCGAACAGCAGTCTGTGAAGCAACTGCCCAACGACTATTGGATGAATACTCTGATGTTTTCCCTGATCAAATACCCGAAGAACTACTGCCTACGAGAGAGGTGAATCACTACATCCGCCTCCAAGACCCCTCTAATCTCAAGAACCAACCCACCTACTCTATTCCTGATGCATACAAAAGCCCACTTTGTGATTGGATCAACCAACAACAAAGAAGAGGAGTCATCTACCGGGCGGAAGCCCCAGGTGCCGCTCCTATGTTTGTGCAACCCAAAGCAGATGGCAAAAGAATCCGCCCCTTGGTTGACCTCAAGCTACAGAATGAAAACACGGTTATGGACAGCTCCGCTATCCCAAACCAAACCCAGATCCTAAATGCAGTTGGACGGGCTAGATTCTGAAGTAAGATTGATCTAAGCGAGGCCTACATCCAAACAAGGTTAGATCCAGAAAGCGAACGCTACAAGAGTTTCAAAATACCCTTCAGAAGTTTCATTAGCTGAGTTATGTTACAATGTAACATGAATGCGCCCGCCACCTTTATGCAAAATAAGGAAAACCTCCTGAGCGAATACCTCCACCATTTTGTTTGGGTCTACATTGATGATATTCTCATCTTCTCGAACACCAAAATAGAACACGCCTACCATATAGGGTTGGTTTGGACCAAACTTAGGGAAGCTAAATTCTCCGCTAGCAGAAAAAAATCAATCCTGTTTGCCGATAAACTCGATATCCTAGGACATGTTATAGATGATGAAGGAATACATGCAGCCCCTGGAAAAATAGCCTGTTTAACGGAATGGATGATACCCCGGAATCAAAAGGAACTCATGCGATTCCTAGGACTAGTCAACTATATTTCCCAGTTCCTACCACACCACGCCACTGTGACAGCGCCACTCATAGACCTTACCAGCAATGCAGAATTTGTCTGGACCCACACTCATGACCAAGCTTTTACAAACATCAAGGAGTTGATTAAAAACGCCAACGTTATTTGACCTATCGACTATAGTAAACCAGCACCGATATGGCTAATTACTGATGCATCAGATGTTGGAGTTGGAGCATGAGTTGCGCAAGGGGCCTCCCATGAAATGGCAAGACTGGCGGCATTATACAGTAGGAAGTTCACGAACTCACAAATGAACTATGGAACAACAGACAAGGAAGACCTTGCTGTAATTGATGCTCTTGCCACTTTCAACCACATCCTGATGGGCAATACCTTCACTATTGTTACCGACTACCAACATCTCGCTAATCTTAAAACAGAAAGAATACCTGGAAAGAGAAGAACAAGATGGATAGGCGAAATCAGCAAATACGATGCAAAAATCATCTATACCCCTGGAAGAATGAACTATTTAGCTGATGCTCTCTCCCGCGTATATGAGAATGAAGACCTCGCAGATCCTCCTCTTGTTCATGACCACACAAGACAAAGTGAAGACAGCCCTGACGACACCTCCTATGAACAAGAACCATTAATGGCTACCGCCAGCTCTGCCACTTCCTCCAATCCTTTCTCTTACACCATGTACAGCGCTACCGGAACAGAATGAGGAAAGGACATTGATGAAGAATGCAAAGACAATTGCATGCTCCGCAGCACCCCTCCTCATGAGCTTGAACAAAGCAGACTCCACTGGTCGAACTGTTATCACGACACCTGTCCTTTTCACCAGACTGAGATTAAGTTCGGTAACAGATACCAGCGACCGTACTATATGCCTGCTGATGATTCCAAAAACACCAGCTTCAACACCGCAGAAGGAGCAGAAGAGATGATCGATGAAGATGAATCGACCCAACCGCCTCATACCCTTAATCCTGTTCCAAGACGATACTAAGGTCTTGAAGAACTCGAACAAGCAGCAGCCTACGTGGATGCAATATCCTATTTACACCCTCCACAGTCAGTCCCGCCATCCTCTCCTCCCATAACTGATTCACGACCACTATATGGTGGACCCTTACGAGTATACAACAATGAAACCAGTGTCTCGGTCATACCCCCTACTATTCACGAGCATCGTCGTCAACTATATGAAACCCTTGAGGAAGAAGAAGCCCCTATCGAACCAACAAGAGGATTCCTAATCGAGGAAGAACGAGATGTTAGATCAACCATAGAAGAATTATCCTCCTCTTTTTGAAGCCAAATGATAGCAGGATATCGCCATGACCCGATTTACTTCAAAGCCATGAATAGCTCCAAGCATGGAGACCTCGCCCCCTACAACATATCCAATGGAATGGTCTATACCAGTACCCGTTATGGTGAACATTGTCTATTAATTCCCAAACGCCATATGTTCAATGGAATGACTATTAGTGAATATGTTATTACCAAAATCTACAACAAAGAACACCGTAGTGCGGACTGTAACCTCCAATATGCCTCAGAATATGTTTACTGGCCTGAGGTGCGAAAGGACTTCCGCGACTTCGTCAAGCAATGTGAACTATTCTAGGCAAATAAGGAGCGAACACAACTACCTGAAGGGAAAGCGCAGACCCTTCAACTATCATGTGAAATATTTGAATCCTATGCCATCGATTTCACAGGACCATTCAACAAGTCCGCCGGATATGACACCATCTTGGTAGCTGTGGATTGATTTTCCGGATATACATGGCTCATACCAATGAAAGTTACCGATTCCTCCAAAGACACCTAGAATAACCTCCAACGATACCTGTTTACCCCCCATGGGTACCCCTTATCTATTGTCAGTGATGCTGATCCCCGTTTTACCGCCAGATTCTGGAAGCAAACCTTGACCTCCCTTGGAATCAACCACATTATGGCTGCCCCTGGACACCATGAGACTAATGGCCAAGTAGAACGAAAAATCCACGAAGTTAAGACCAGAATAAGCAACATGATTAATGAACGACAGACCAACTGGGAACCAGCCATTGTTGAACTGGCCGCATATATCATTGCCAGATTTTCACATACCTTGGGAATGTCGCCATACAAGGCAGTCTTTGGCTACCAGTACCCCCTGCTACGTACAACACTATTTAAGAACTCCTCCGTCCCTGCCTCTGATGACCATCTAAACCGCCATCAAGCTATTCGGAACGATGCCTTCCAGGCTGTTAAAGCTGCCCAATTCTGAAGCACCACTACTGCTCAGAAACGATGACGCAAACATGTCCCCATCCCACTAGGTGATATGCTCATGGTACAAGGTAACATGTTCATTGCCAATGTTGGGCGCAGCAAGAAATTGCAACCCCGGTGGCGAGGACCGTTCAAAGTTTTATCTTTCGATGAGCATAGAGAAAACTACACAGTCCAGATGGATGGACGCATGTACTGCCACTATACCGCAGTCTTCCATGTCTCTGCTGTCAAGCGATTCCACCCAAATGACGATGCCAAGTTCTCTGGAGGAACCCACTCACGACCTGCACATATCATCATCGACAGGAAAGATGAATGGGAAGTTGAAGAAATAAGAGATCACCGCCTTTGACACGGAAATGATCAGTTCCTAGTTAAATAGTAAGGATATCCAACGGGTGAAAACAGCTGGGAACCACTAGAAGGACTAGAGCACACTATGGATATGGTAAATGATTGGTGGAAAGACAACATGCCAACAGAATTCCTCCCCCCAACGATCAATTATATCACCATGTGCTGGATACCCACAATGCCAGAAACTGAGCGATAGCATGCAGACCTCCAAGCTAGAGATGGATTTTAGGCACCATACTTGGAATCAGAATTCGAAAGTAGTGATCATGAAAATCGTGCTATGGAACAAGCTCTCGACAACCTTATCTAATCCCAAATCACCATCCGAATACCATAATGATTTCAAACTATGTGGAACTCACTGTGAGGCTGCGACAACCGATTGTTGAACTGTTGTTGAACCACGATATTATCCAACTTGAAGACTACTTCGAAATCCTCTGGATAGACTACTGTCCTGATTGCGATCACGCTTGGGTTAATGTACAGCGCGAATCTGGTATTCGTGACTACTGTGATTTACCTTTCTTTGAGTCTAAATGTTTTCTTAAGATTTCTTCTTGCCCCTGGTGCTACACCTATGATGAAGAGATTTTAGCGGAAACTGAAGCCTTTAGTTTCTCAGACTCCGCTTTTGATAATTATTAGGTTTTGTTTATTTAAACAGTTGTTTTGTTTTGGGGAATGTAACCGCTACAGGTACTCAGTTATTGGTTTTGTTTTATGTTTTGTTTTAAGTATCCTTTTGATACTTGATTTGTTTTAAGTATCATTTGATACTTGGTTTTGTTTTATGTTTTGTTTTAAGTATCGCTTTGATACTTAAGGAATTTTACCAAAGTGTATCGATTGATACCTTTGATTAGTTTCGTTCATGCTAGATATGAACAGATTTGTGTATTTAAAGACCCCCTGCTTCTACGATAGAAAAGGCAGACTTCGACAGACAGTATTTCAATATACTTGGTTGAACAGTTACTTCTGTATTTCTCAGTACATCCTCGAAGCCTCCTTTAGTTCTCCGCTCTTGCCTCCTCTCCGGAAGAGCAGGCCACCTGCCAACTATTGTATCCTTTACTGATAACGTGATTAGCACCTAGTGAACACGTTACAGGAGCAGTCTACGTTTTGATATTCACCAACGACTACACATGGTTCAAAGTAGGATAACTGATCAAGCTGAAGTCATAGGCGTTGGCATGCTTTCAGTGCTACAAGGCTTTTATGAAAAGAAATCACGGAAAAACGATCAGGAAATTGTGCACTGATGGAGGGGGGGAGTACACCTCCACCGGGCTTTGCCATATACTAAGACAAGTAGGGATAGAGGCTCATCGAATAACTCCATATACACCTCAGTCGAACAGTGTGAATGAATGCGCAAACAAGACCATCATCGGTACTATGCTGGCCCTTCTCCATGCCGTGAGCGTATCCAAGGAATTCTAGGGGGAGGCAGCCATGACAGCGATTAATGTACGCAATAGACTACCCGCATGGGCCCTGCCCACGAAGGAAACTCCCTACGAGTGGTAGTTTGGACGCAAACCTACCTACAATCATCGATGAATTTGGGGCTGCGTGGCATACGCACAAATACTAAAGGAGACTTGGGAGAGGTTGGACCATATGGCGAGGAAATGTATGTTAGTTGGTTACTCTAGCATGACCAAGGAATACAGACTCTACGATCCACCGAAGAAGCTACGTTGTTTTTTCCCGCGACATCGAGTTCGCCGAATTGGAATCATACTATTAAACAGAGTCTACGGGTAAAGCCTATCAATGGCCTTACTATCCCCCACCGATTGATCCATGGGAAGAACACTTGGCTTAGCATGATGAATCGACCCGCTGGATGAGAGAATCGAAGCAGATAATTGTGGAAATAATGAAGAGGATGATAGCGATGATGATGAGGATGACGACAAATTACCTGGTGATGGAATCCCAGCACAACTGGAGGTTGTTCTGGAAAAGAAACTGTGGTTGTTGCGCTGACTTGAGGTAGCCGGCGAGAGTGCATACTGGGACATAGAACCGGGGGAGCTTTCAGAAGTCCAGGAGGGTTGTAAGATACATAGCAGGCAGAGTGGACAGAGCTCTAGTACTACAATGGAGGCAATGGTTTCTACGGTCTACATTGTAGAAGCTGGACCTGGGAACTACAAAGCGGCGATGGAATCAGACGATGCAACTTAGTGGAAGGCAGCTGTTGACTCCGAATGCACCTCAGTGGTCAAGAACACAGTCCTTACGTTTGTTGACAAGTTGCAGGCAGGCAAGAAAGTAATTCCTACGAAGTTGATCCTACAATGGAAACTCAACCTGGAAAGAGGTAGTAATAGAGTACTGTGGGATAAAGGAAATGACAGTGGACAGCCTGATGAAGCCACTCATATATAACGTGTTCGCAAGGTGCTAATCATGTTATTGGTAATGGATAAGATCAGTGTTCACAGCCATCTAGGGCTCCCGTAGGGCCCGGTGGGGGGACTGCCAAGACCCCTGGACGAGATGGGATGGCAAAATATTGTCCGCCCCCGTTTTTGAGCTTCCAGGACGACCGTCTTTAGGAAGGATGACATGCCTTATAGTCTGAGATAATTTTAGATAGGGGAGAATGGGAGACGGCAGGGGATGGTGGGGGATGGTGGAAGATGGTAGGAGATGGTGGGGAACGGTGGGGGATGGCAGGGGATGATGGGGGACAGTGGGGATGACGGGGGACGGCACAGGATGGTGGGGGACGGTGGGGGATGGTGGGGGAGGGTGGGGATGGTTGGGATGGCCGGGGATGACGGAGGATGGTAGGGGACCATGGGGGACAGCCGGAGACAATGGGGGATGGCCGGGGATGACGGGGGACGGCAGGGAACGGCGGGTAACGGTGGGTGACAGCAGGTGACAGCCAGGTACTATCAAATCCATCCTATCCACGCCGTGTTCCTACACCCTCTGAGAGTAATTCTGAGATCACTAAAGAATAATGTAGTGTGATAGAGACAGGTAGGAGAAGATAAATAGCAGAAAGGATTTGCAGTAAAGGAGAAGTACGAGGGGAGAACAGACCAGATTCAACACTTTAACTTTCATTGCCTCTTCACATTCTTGCCCAGCTCACTTCAGTATTGAATTCCCATTGCTACCTCTATGTCACTTGAGAATGAAGCTACCGGATCTTAAGATACGATCTGAGATTTTGATATTGACATAGTCTCTGAACTTACAAATAGTGCAAGTCTTACAACGATTTCTGTACCTCTGGTTGAAGGGAGTTGGGGAAGTAGTCCAAGCAGTGCATTAAGTAGTGCTCCTAGTGGACTTTTAACCCCCACTATCGGAAGTAATCAAGGAGAGGATGGGTATGGGACAGGATCAGAAAGAAGAATTTATGAACGGAGAAGACGAATTCGCAAACGTTGGGTCTATTTCCCTGAAAATAGATCTGAGTATACTACAAGGGAGGGAAAAACACACTGGCAATGTGCTCGTTGTAAGTTGCTCTCGCTTGATACTAGCATAAATTATCACTCAGTTTTGACATAGTATCTAGGTCCATCAAAAGGATTAAGTGTGACCTTTGCCGATTCATCCACTAAGAATATGATCGAGCACTTGCATGAAATACATAAAATTGGAAAAGATGGTCCAATTCCACTGGAGGATAGCCAGGTGTTGATCGAAACCGCTTTTGGAAAAGCTAGCCTTCAAGTAACTTTCAATACAGACCTCTTCTGCGATCTCCTGCTACAATGGATAATTGAGAACCATATCAGCTTTAGCCAAGTAGAAAAAAAGTTCTTTCCGAGTACTTTTAAGATATCTTGTTGCTTGTGTAAGTCTCCTTTTTTTTTTTTTCAATAGGAAGAGGGAGTCGGGTTAATGGTAGAATTTTTAGTGAAATTAATTTAGATAGATTATCCCTGCAGAATGCTACCTATACTGAGATGCCACGTGCCCTTCCAAGCTCTGCCAATACTATTAAGAGTTGGATTCTAGAGCAATTCCATTGTTCGCAACAGAGTCTGATGCGCTTGTTTCGACAAAGTAGAAGCAAGGTCTACTTTACCTTTGATATATGGATGTTACCGAACTACCGCACCTTTCTCGGGGTTGTCGCACACTGGTTGGACTCTGACTACAAACTTCAGAGTACGGTAATTGGAATGCGGTGATTTTTTGGGTGGCATGCTGGGGAAAATTGGGCTGCTTGTTTTCTTGAAATTGTGGAGGCGTATAGCATAATTAATAAAATCAGATACTTTATGCGTGATAATACAAGCAATAACGATACAGTACTGCAACATATCGCCCAGCACTTAAAGGGACTTGATATTCCATTCGATGCCATACAATGTCGCCTGCGTTGCTTTGGTCACGTCATAAACCTTGTTGTTAAGGCCTTTCTATGGAGATCTGATGTGGAGGTCTTTGAGGCGCAGATATCTACATATCACGATCTCCAACAGGAAATAGAGGAATTAGAAGCCTGGCATCAGAAAGGACCTCTGGGAAAACTCCACAATATTATTCCCGGGATATCGCGATCATCACAAAGAAGGGAACAATTCCAAGCTGAAGTGAAAAAGTCTATAGGTCCTAATGTAAAAGCGGTAGCTCTTATTTGTGGGAATACTACACGATGGAGGAGCGACTACGATTCTCTTATTCACGCCTTTGAACTTCGGGACCCACTAGAGGAATTTGTATGTCGAGTTCTTCACCGTAATAAAGATCAAGAAAATGATGGTACCCCTACCTCTCTCCAGCTAGATGATCTAACCCCTAGCGACTGGAATATCCTGCATGAAATCATGCATATTCTGCAGCCCTTCCAGAAAGGGCAGTTGATTTTGCAGAGCAAAGTTCACTTCAGGCAACTTCATGACATATTTCCAGCCATGGACAAACTCCTCTACCAGCTTGAAGAATCTCAAGAGCATGAGATACAACACATCTGAACTCCTGTTAACCTTGCGTGGAATCTAGTCAATAAGTATGACATGCTTGTTTCCCTTACACCCCTACTGTTAATTTAGTAACTCTCGATAGCTCATACTCTTTAGATATTATACATTGACTGATCTTGTTCCAGCACACTTCCTTGCGGTAACTCTTAATCTGGAAATGAAGTATAAATACTTCGAGAACAAGTGGGAAGGGAGACCAGATTGGATTGAGAACTCGAAATCTACGGTTGAAACAGTTTGGAAAACAGATTACAAATCAATTTCTTCTTATACGAATTAAACAATCTTGCTACCCATCACTTCTCCATGGGCTTCTTCGGCTCGACCTCCGGCTTCAAATGATTCCTCCTTTCTACAAGAGTTACCGCATCTTAGAGATTTACCCGACTGAAAGAAGAAAAAAAGATGACGGCTTATTGGGGATGACCGGGATGAGCTCTAGCGATATCTCGAGCATGAAACTGAAGACGATTTTCCTAGCTGTCCACTGCAGGATTGGATTTACCACTTTGTGGATATTCAGAAAAAGGATTTAGCCCAAATAGGGATTGACATCTTTACTATTCCTGCGATGTCAGCTGATCCCGAGAGGCTTTTTAGTAGGTATCTAAACTGACTTAAACTCTTCTCTTCTACTTGACCTTCCTAAACTTTAACTGTTGTCTTTAAACATTGCTAATTATTCTCACAGTTCAATACTACTACTAACAGATAGGAGAAATCGATTGAGAGATGACATTAGAGAGGGATCTGAATGCCTCAAAGCCTGGTTATGTTCTGGAATTGTTTATAGTAGGGTGAACTCAGATGTGAATCGCATGGAGAGTACACTTAAGGCTTTAGAGCTACACTCATTAGGCCTTCATTCTTCCTCTGTCATTTAAATCTTTTTATTTTTTTTTACTTTTTTTTTGGTTTTATTTTTTTTATTTTCGTTGACTGCTTCTCCACTTTCTTTGTTGTCTAAGATACTAGCTAGTTATTGTTCATGATGATACCATAGTAGCCAAACACGATTCAAATGGATATCTATTTGGCGAAATAAATTGGATCAGAAGCCCACTTCGAGAATACAAGCTTTTCTCCAACGCTTAGTATTTCGACGAGTGGACTACATATCACCAATCCTATATCATGCTTGTAGTTCTGATATTGTCCAATACTAGAATAAATTCTAAGCATGCTAACTATTATTACTATTTGTCTTTAGTTAATACTTGGAAGGAAAATTAGACCCGGGAGCAGGGGACATTTATGGGGTGGATGGCAGGGGTAACCATTCTTTGCTCACAATTGTCGGAAAAGTTCAGGAAAAGATGGAACGGGACGACACAATGTCATCCGTCCCAGTCTTTCATTCTAACTTGTCGTGAAAGTTAACAGAAAGACGGGATGGGACGACGAAATGCGGTCAGTCCTTGTCCTTGCCCAGGATGGATGGACTGCCCTGTTGCGAATACTGGATATGATAGTTGGCTGGTAGCCTGCCCTTCCAGAGAGGAGGCGAGAGCTGAGAACTAAAGGAGGCTTTATGGGTGTACTGAGGAACAAAGAAGTAACCGTTCAACCAAGTATATTGAAATACTGTCTGTCGAAGTCTTCCTTTTCCATTGTGGAATCAGTTGGTCTTTAAATACACAAAGCTGTTCATATCTAGCATGAACGAAACTAATGAAAGGTATCAATCCATACACTTTGGTAAAATAAATTAAGTATCAAGTAATACCTAAAACACAAGATAAAACAAAAACAAGTATCAAACGATACTTAAAACAAACCAGGTATCAAAGCGATACTTAAAATAAAACATAAAACAAAACAAAGTATCAAAGCGATACGTAAAACAAAATATCAAACAAAACCAAGTATCAAATGATACTTAAAACAAACCATGTATCAAAATAATACTTAAAACCAAACATAAAACAAAACCAAGTATCAAACGATACTTAATACAAACCAAGTATCAAAGCGATACTTAAAACAAAATATAAAACAAAACCAAGCATCAAATGATACTTAAAACAAACCAAGTATTAAAGTGATACTTAAAACAAAACCTAAAACAAAATAATTAACCAAGTACCCGTACCAGTTACATTCCCCAAAACAAAACAACTGTTTAAACAAACAAAACCTGATAATCATGAAAAGTGGGGTCTGAGAAACTAAAGGCTTCAGTTTCTGCTATCAGCTCTTCATCATAAGTATTACACCAGGAAGAGGAGAAAATCCTAAGAAAACATCGAGACACAAAGAAATGCAGGTCACAGTAGTCACGAATACCAGATTCATGGTGTACATCAACGGAAGAGTTATCGCAATCAGGGCAGTAATCTATCCAGAGGATGGCGAAGTAGTCTTCAGGTTGGATAACATCGCGGTTCAACAACAGTCCAACATCTGTTGTAGCAACCTCACATCAGGTTCCACATAGTTTGACATTGTTCTGGTATTCAGATAGAGGACGGCAATTAGATGAGGTTATCGAGACCCTGTTCTATAGCCTGATTTTCCTCATTGCTGCTTTCGAATTCCGACTCAAAGTCTGGTGCTCAAAGCCCATCTCTAGCTTCGAGTTACATCTTCTTTCGCTTCGTCTCTAGTATCATTAGTGTCCAGCACATAGTAATGTAATTGATTGTTGGGGGGAGGGATTCATTTGGCATGTTGTCTTTCCACAGTTCGTTTACCATATCCATAGGGTGCTCTAGTCCTTCTAGCGGTTCCCAGCTTTTTTCGCTCGTTGGATATCCATTGCAATTGATCTGGAATTGATCATTTCTATGCCAAAGGCGGTGGTCTTGGATTTCTTCAACTTCCCATTCATCCTTTCTATCAATGATGATAGGTGAGGGTTGAGAGTGGACTCTTCCAGGAAACTTGGAGTCATCATTAGGGTGGAATCGCTGGACAGCAGAGACGTGTAAAATAGCAATATTGCGGCGGTACATGCCCCTATCCATCTGGACCATCTAGCTTTCTGTATGGTCGTTAAAGGATAAGACCTTGAAAGGTTCTCACCTTCGGGGTTGTAGTTTCTTGCTGCATCCAACATTTGTAATAAACATGTTTCCCTGTACTATGAGTATATCACCTAGTGGAATAGGGACATGCTTGCGTGGTTGCTTCTGAGCAGTAGTGGTACTCCAGAATTGGCCAGCTTTAATGGCTTAGAAGCCATCGTTCTGAATTGCCTGATGGCGGTTTAGGTGGTCATCAGAGACAGGGACTGAAAGATTCTTGAATAGAGTTTTAAGTAGAAGAGGGTATAAGCAGCTGAAGATTGCATTGTATGGAGACATTCCCAAGGTGTCTGAATATCGGGCATTAATATATGCAGCGAGCTCAACAAGGGCTGGTTCCCAGTTGGTCTGTCATTCATTGATCATGTTCCTAATTCAGGTCTTGACTTCGCGAATCTTTTGTTCTGCTTGGCCATTAGTCTTATGATGTCCACGAGCAGTCATAATATGGTTGATTACAAGGCAGGTCATGGTTTGTTTCCAGAATCTGGCAGTGAAATGAGAATCAGCATTACTGACAATAGATATTGGGTATCTATAGGTGGTAATTAGGTATCATTGGAGATTATTCCAGGTGTCTTTGGACGAATCAGTAACCTTCATTGGTATGAGCCACGCATATTCAGAAAACCGATCCACAGCTACCAAGATAGTGTCATGTCCGGCGGACTTCTTGAATGGTCCTGCGAAATCGATGGCATAGGATTCAAATATTTCGCATAGCAGCTGAAGGGTCTGCGCTTTGCCTTCAGGTAGTTGTGTTCGCTCCTTATTGGCCGGACAGAGTTCATATTGTTTAATGAAATCGCAGAAGTCCTTTCGCATTTCAGGCCAGTAAACATATCCTGAGGCATATTAGAGGTTGCAGTCCGCACTATGGTGTCCGTTGTTGTAGATTTCAGTAATGACATATTCCCTAATAGTCATTCCATTAAACATATAGCCTTTCAGGATGTATAGGTAATGTTCACTATAACAGGTGCTGGTATAGACCATTCGATTAGATATGTTGTAGGAGGTGAGATCCCCATGTCTAGAACTATCCATAGCTTTGACATAGATGTGTCATGGCAATATCCTGCTATCATTTAGCTTCAAAAAGAAGATGTCAACGACTCTGTAGTTGATCTAACATCTTGTTTATCCTAAATGAGAGATCCTCTTGTTGGTTCGCTAGGGGCTTCCTCTTCTTCAAAGGTTTCATAGATCTGTCGGCGATATTCGGGAATCATGGGAGGCATGACAGAAACAATAGTTTCATTGTTGTCTACTCATAAAGGAGAAAACCATAGAGTAGTCATGAATTGATTATGGGGGGAGATGAAGGCGGTGCTGACTGCAGAGGGTGTAGGTAAGATATTGCATCGATATAGGCTGCTGCTTGTTTGAGTTTTTCAAGACCTTGGTGTCATCTTGGGGCAGGATTAAGAGTAACGGGAGGTTGGGTCGATCCAGTGTTGACTTCATCTGTCACTTCTTCTGTTCCTTCTACAGGGTTAAAACTGGTATTTTAGGAATCATCAGCAGACTATAGTACGGTCACTGGTATCTGTTGCCGAATTTAATTTCAGTCTGGTGAAAGGGGCAGGTATGGAGGTAACAGCGGGACCAGTGGAGCCAGCTTTGTTCAAGCTCGTGAGGAGGTATGCTGTAGAGGGTGCAATCATCTTTCCACTTGTCATCAAGGTCTTTTCCTCATTCCATTCTGGCAGCTCTGTACATGGTGTAAGAGACAGGATTGGAGGGAGAGGCAGTACTAGTGGTAGCCATTCATGGTTCTTCTTCGTAGGAGATATCTTCAGGGCTATCTTCGATTTGTCTTGTATGCTCATAAACAAGAGGAGTGTCTGTGAGTTCTTGGTTCTCATATAGACGGGAGAGAGCATCAGCTAAATAGTTCGTTCTGCCAGTAGTATAGATGATTTTTGCATCATATTTGCTGATTTCTCCTATCTAGCGTGTTCTTCTCCTTCCAGGAACCTTTTCCGTCTTAAGATTAGTGAGAGGTTGGTGGTTGGTAACAATGGTGAAGGTGTTGCCCATCAGGATGTGGTTGAAGGTGGCAAGAGCATCGATCACAGCTAGGACTTCCTTGTCTGTGGTTCCATAGTTCATCTGTGAATTAGTAAACTTCCTACTGTGTAATGCCGCCGGTCTTGCTGTTTCATGAGAGGCTCCTTGTCCAGCCCATGCCCCAACTCTAACATCTGATGCATCAGTAATCAGCCATATCAGGTCTGGTTTACAGTAGTCGATAGGTCGTATAACATTAGCATTCTTAATCAACTCCTTGATATTGTTAAAGGCTTGGTCACGAGTGTGGGTCCAGACAAATTCTACATTGCCAGTAAGGTCTGTAAGTGATGTAGTCACAGTGGTGTAGTGTGGTAGGAACTTGCAGATATAGTTCACTAGTCCTAAGAATTGCATGAGTTTCATTTGATTTTGGAGTGTTGTCAAATTTGTTAAACGAGATATGTTTCTGGGGGCTGCATGTATTCCTTTGTCATCTATTACATGTCCTAGGATATCGAGCTTATAGGCAAATAGGATTGATTTGTTTCTGCTAGCTTAGAACTTAGCTTCTCTCAGTCTGGTACAGACCAAGCCTATATGGTAGGCATGTTCCATTTCACAGTTTGAGAAGATGAGGATATCGTCAATGTAAACCTATACAAAATGGTGGAGGTATTCGCTTAGGAGGTTTTCCATAATTTGCATGAAGGTGGTGGGCACATTCATATCACCTTGTAGCATAGCTCGGCTAATGAAACTTCCAAATGGTGTTTTGAAACTATTATAGCGTTCGCTTTCTGGATCTAACCTTGTTTGGAAGTAGGCATCGCTTAGGTCATTCTTGCATCAGAATCTAGCCCATCTAACTACATTCAGGATTTGGGTTTGGTTTGGGATAGCAGAACTGTTCATAACTGTGTTGTCATTTCGTAGCTTGAGGTCAATCAGGAGGTGAATTCTTTTGCGGTCTGATTTGGGTTGGACAAACATAGTTGCGGCACCTGGTACTTCCGCTTAGTAGATGACTCCTCTTCTTTGTTGTTGGTTTATCCAGTCACATAGTGGATTTTTGTATGCGTCAGGGATAGAGTAGGTGGATTGGTTCTTAAGATTAGAGAGGTCTCAAATACGGATGTGGTAGTTCACTTCCCTTATAGGCAGTAGTTCTTCGGGGATCTAATCACTGAAAATATCAGAGTACTCATCCAGTAGGCGTTGGGCAGATGCTTCACAGACTATGGCTTGGTACTCTCTGCTTGTTGATTTGCATCAGACTCTGACCTTCTGATCTGGGAAATCGATGGTTGATTGCCCACATCTGATTATAGCTTTGTAGCGGTTCAGGAATGGCATCCCTATCAAGGCATCCTATTTATCTAGGTTTCTGACTAGCATTTCCTGAGGGGGCATGATGGTGGAGCCAAGCTGGATAGTTGCACTACAAGTTTCATGGCTTGTGGATTGTGAACCCTTTACTACTATATTGACTGACATGGGCTGGTTAAGGTCTCGAGTTGGGAGTCCATGGACAGAGACAAAGGCATTGCTGATCATGTCTCTTCCAATCGCGCCAGTGTTAAATAGGACTAGAGCCTTCTTGCCATTGATTAGAATGGTACCTTCCAGAGCGGTGTGTGCTTTAAATGTAGCAGGAGGTAGAACACAATTGCATTCCACATCGATATATCTAATATGGATCTCCTCATATTCGCTGAATTGGGCATCATCACTATCAGTCTCAATATTCTGTGCCCATGCCTCTTGCTGAATTGTTTTTGCTTTCCCTTTCTTCGTAGAGCAGTTCTTTACCATGTGTCCTGTTTTTCCGCATTCAAAGGATTCCTCTTTCTGTCATCTAGATTCTTTAGAGGATATTGATTTCTTTTTGAAAACCTGTGGGGTATCTTTTTCAGAGGTATTGCAGGACTTGTGTCGTGGCTGCCTATTGCTGCTAGAGGATGTCTCTGGTTTGTATGCCTTGGTTTCATAGAGGATGACATCCTTTTATTCTTCTCTTGTGATTATTTCTGTTGCACCATTGTCAACTTGCTTAAGTGGTTCTACCTCTTGCTGGAGGGTAGGATGCATGGCATCATAGAATCATCACTTAAGGATGTAGGCAGAGATACTTCCTTTCTTTATTCTGTCTTTATACATCATCAGATCCAGAGCTACATTTGTGATTCTCTTGATATGCATTCCATTAACTTGGTGGAGCTGGTTAAATTTGTTGTATAGGAGGTCGTTGGTAACAGACAATTGGAATCGGCCTTTCAGGTAATATAACGAATGAGGCTTGGCAAGGAAGAGGTTTCCATGTGACACATGGTTATGAGTCACAGGTATGTTATTGTTTTACACATATGACTCATTTGAGTCATATAATTTGTTCTGTGTGGGATTTTTTGTGCTTTTGCACATGGCTCAAATATGAGTCATGGGATGTACACCTGACCAGTATGCCTTGCAAGTGTGCCTTGCGAGTATGCCTTGCGCATATGATTTATGTTTCGCACATGACCTCATTAGGAGGTCATGGGTTTTACGCATATGACTTGGTCAAGTCATATGATTTGTTTATTGTGTTATGATTGGTTTATAAGTTTTTGCACATGACCTCCCTATGAGGTCATGGGTTTTGAGCCTGTGACGATCTTCATCACATGACTAGTTTGTTATGATTTTGTTTAGCACATGTGACCACTTTGTGTCACATGACTACAGGCAGGAAGGACACTATATAGGGAGGCCGATACCACCAAGGAGGATAGGTTCTTCATACTTTGTGCTAAGTACTTTTCCTACTTACCATCGCTTCGCCCCAAGCATTTCTTTCACACCCATGGTGGGCCTTGACGCCTTGGATTCTGAGGGAGATATCTGAGTTCGCTCAGTAGTTCCTGGGGTCTTTGGTGTTAAGGTCTGTTGGCGTTGCATAGTGGATTACTTGTTTGCTACTTATTTCATTACTCGCTGGTTATCTCGCAATACTGGCACTTCGAGCTATTCATCACAGTCACTTAGGAGCCCCGTTCGGTAAAATGTCTTCGGCTTCCAGTCTATCGTCTACTGGCAGGTTTCGCGTTCATTTGGGGGGATTGAACTTTATGTTTCGGGGGATTACCCACGTCACTCTCTGGGCCAGCTTATATTCTTGTTGGGTTTTAATGGAGTCCTTAGTTTTCATGATACAAAACGCCCACGGGTTCTCTTGATGACCATCCAGTATCCTCAACTCATCATACCGGCCACATCACTCCTCAGGTGGCAGGACAGTGTCTGCCCAGCCCCTCCTTGTTACATTACGTTTCTACAGTGGGAATCCTACGATGGTGTTTATCACTGTTCTCTTGGAGCTTTTGTCCATGTGCCATTTAACGTGGTTTAGTCAGGTGTCTCCTCCTCGCCTCGCTGGGGATGGCTTTAACCCTGAAAAATATTACCCCCTAGTGTGGTGTTCATTGCTGCCTGGGGTGGTGTAGGATGATTGGCTACCAGACACTCATGTTGTCTGTGTGGTTGGGTGGTTGGGTTCTGGATTGTGGTTAGCAGCTTCACCCATTGCAAGTGGAGCCTACGTTCTGTTTGTCTACTCATGTTCATTCACCCTCCTCCTTCATATCGCGTCAGCTGGAGGTGCCTCTTGCCCGTTGTTCGGTCTGTGCTTATTGCCAGACCTGTGAGGATGGCTTTGGTTGGTTCTGCTGACTCTTTCCTGGCTTGGTTAGACTTCAGTTTGACTGGGTTGGATGGTGTGGCTTGTGCCAATGCCTTTGGGTGTTGGTGCTGCCCTCATTGTGGCTCCTGGCTAAAGCTGGTGGGCCCTCTCGGCTACAAGGTACCAGGGGTTGGGTCTCTGTTGGGTGGCCAAGACCAGTGGCCGCTTGATGGGGCTAGGTATATACTGTCCTGTGGCTGTCGGATGGTTAATCTGTCCAAGGGGCTGGGGGGGCTAGATAAGCTCTGTGGCGTCTAGTGTGTAGGACTTGGGGGGGCTGATTGGGGGGGAGAGGCTCCTGCAAGCACTGGTTGGGCCTGCCTCAGGTTGGGCGAGGTCTAATTAAGTGTTTCTAATCTGGGTTGGGCTGTTGGGTAAAGTCGCTAAGTGCTGTGAGCTCCCTGACAGACCGGCTAGCTGATGGCCACCTGTGAGGATAGTGGGTTGCGACCACCTGATTGGACTTGTTTGGGTCTTACGTGCTGGACTTTATGGGGTTTGTTTGGTTTCTTTGGTCAGGCTACGGGGTTCACAGGAGGAGGCATGGCACCCTGGGTGGGAGATAGGCCCCACTGACCCTTTTTAGTCTGTCACTACCTCTATGTATTTCCTTTGTTTATTGTGTTTTGTTTGGATGACAGGCAGCAGGTACCGGTCCTCCTCACTGGTACGCTCCTGGGAGGCAACTAGTAAAGTGGGTTCATATGGTCAATGGCCTGGCATGTGGATGCCAGAGGTTGACATGTTGGTTACCTTTTCTCTGCTATTGTGTCACCTGTAGGTTTAGTTTGTGTATTTTGTTTAGTTTTTTTATTGTGGTGGAGGTTTCGCAGGATGGTATTTAGACTGGGCGGTAGTGATTTTATGATTGTTGAATGAGGAACCAGGTCGGGTCTGTCTTTTGCTCGGCTTCGGCTATGCTTAGTGCTGGTTGGCTTCATACCAGAGGGGCTACGGACTTGGACCAGGGCGGGTGCCGAGTTGTTTGATGGTATTGTAATTAGTTCTCATGCAGGCATGACTCGGAGATGGCAGGTGTGGGGCCGTAGACTTAGTTAGCTTAGGATTAGTGGTATACTGGTTAGCGGTATTCATGTGCTGGCAGTACGAGTTTAAATAAAATTAGATTGACTTCTAAGTACTTTTCCTACTTATTACCTTAATGAATATAAAACAACTTCATGATTTCTATCTTTATTGCAATGTTATCATTACACCAAGGAAAGCTCTTCACGAAGAAGAGTTAGAGAAAGCTTACGATAGGCGTTCCGGATAGAAGACAGAGGTCTTGTACTATCAGTAACATAGGCAGAGGCCTAATACTATCCTAAGACTAAGGAAAGAAACAGAAGAAGAGAAGTATCATTTTCCATCGCCAAGAACTAACTATCCAAGGAGGGATAGTTACAGGTAATTAAAAACAGTGGATCTATTTAATCTTACGTTTCTGCCGTATTCCTTATAGCATTGGTGGTAAGCGTCGGTCACCTTTTCCTCGCAGAATGATCCAATGAATAGTCTGCTTATAGCCTCTTCCACATCTTTCCCTTGCAGGAGAAGGTAGTGTGTGAGATCATTTGCCCATCGATCAAAAGCTTCAGGTTTAAGGTCCTTTCCTTCTCATGCCAGCTTTGCTGGGAGGTGGAGTTTGAACTTAGGGGATTCAAATGCTGTGGGTACTTCCTCTTCTTCAGGCTGAGCCCAAGAATTTTCTCCTCCTGAAGGCCCTCCTCCTGTACTAGCCATATCTGATTCGCTACTGTATTCGGGGTCGATTGGAGGTTCCAAGGAAGGTTTCTTTACTGGAGGAGAAGGGAATTCTCTTGGATGTTGTGAGTCTTCCATGTTTGAAGTTTCTTCCGGCTCCTTAGCTGAGCGCTGAGGTTGTTTCTTTCTCGTAAGGTCTTGCTGTGAGATTTGCTTCCCACTCCTGGTCCTCAATGACTCCATGTTGGTTTTAAGATGAAGCAGAATGTGCCGTGATTCTGCCGCTTCTCTCCACTAGCATTCTGAGGTAGATATCGATAGGTTGATCAGGCCTAAATCCGGGGACAGAATCTTAACCACTTGCTGAGGTTAAAAAAAGTGTAACATGTTAGCATGGTGCTAATCATGTTATCGGTAATGGATACGATAGTTGGCAGGTGGCCTGCTCTTCTAGAGAGGAGGTGAGAGCTGAGAACTAAAGGAGGCTTCGGGGGTGTACTGAGGAACAAAGAAGTAACTGTTCAACCAAGTATATTGAAATACTGTCTGTCGAAGTCTGCCTTTTCCATCATGGAATCAGGTGGTCTTTAAATACACAAATCTGTTCATGTCTGGCATGAATAAAACTAATCAAAGGTATCAATCGATACACTTTGGTAAAACTAATTAAGTATGAAGTGATACTTAAAACAAAACATAAAACAAAACCAAGTA
The DNA here is from genome assembly GCF_000151645.1 of Tuber melanosporum. Taxonomy (NCBI): domain Eukaryota; kingdom Fungi; phylum Ascomycota; class Pezizomycetes; order Pezizales; family Tuberaceae; genus Tuber; species Tuber melanosporum. Next base: position 67,642 of record NW_003298933.1, read on the forward strand.
TCAAACGATACTTAAATCAAACCAAGTATCAAAGCGATACTTAAAACAAAACATAAAACAAAACCAAGAACCGAGTACCCATACCGGTTACATCGTAGGTGAGACACATGGATTGTTTGTAAAGTTGTGTGGGTTATGTTGAGGTTTCTTATGGCTTGTATCAGGGATTATGGAAGACGGATGGTGGAGGGTCTTTATGGAGATATCTTTAGTCTAGAAAAGTTATTTTTTTTTCTTTTCTTTTTCTTTCTTTTATATATAGAGGTGGCATAGGCATCATGAGGTACACCAGTAGGGGGAATGTTAGTAAGGGGTACTGGGGTTACCTCATGGGCATTAGGGTTGGAGAGCACAGTAGGCATCATGGCTTGGCATTCATGTATTCACTTTAGTAGCAACGTTCATAGCTAGGAAATACATCAAGTTCCCATCCTCGCTCTCCCACGCACTCACACCGGTGCTTACATAAACACTTTGGTCTGGAGGAACTGCTCCACCCATGGAAGACTGCCCTAGCAATTGAAAAAAACTACACTCTCACCCCGCTATCCCCGATCAAAGTGAACCGGATCCCTCGCTGTCCCATATGAACCTTCAAGATTTCTAAATCTCTTTAAACCAAAAGCCTAGTCTGTATTTCCAGATCACCTGCTGTACCAGATGGATTACTTGGAATTTGGCTATCCGGGATAGCACAGTGTGAGTATAAATCTTCCCCTAGCCACAGATAAATCACTGTTTATCCCTTGGTTTGTATTTGTCGCTCTTTAGTTTTCTAGAATATTCCGAGAGTAGGAATAGCTCAAGAGTCGCAGCTGTGGAAATGTTTTCTACTGGTCAGGTTACAGCAAGATTTCCATGACTATTCTGCCTTAGGTAAAGATCTGAGGTTAACTTATACCATTAATCACTCTCAAAAGCCGCAAAAAAAAAAAGTGCACAGATTAGGGGATATGTTTAGAGGTATGAGGCAGAAGGAAACTGGTGCTTGAACAGGTTAAGAGATTGGAACATGGGGGGCAAATGGCCACCCCTATGTTATCCCAAGCAATGGAACTAAACTCATATCCGAGAAGATTTTCTCGCTAAAATTATCCTGCTGGAGAAAGGATTCCTTGAAACAAAGGTGATAGCTGGTGGTTTTAGATTTTGCAATGGTATATTTCTCGGTGGATGGTATCCGAAAGGTTGCTACGCGAAGCGCATGGTATTGAAAAGGTTTTCTCGTTCTGAGCCAGATAGGGAAAGTGTACAAGTACTAATCCCAATTAGTCCCCTAACAAAACCATCAATAATCTCTATTTCTTCCATCACAGCTTTCTTGAAACCTAATATATTTTCTCCATTCATTTTTCGATGATAACACTGGGATTTGGGCTTTAAATTCCACTTCAAAAATTCACTCCATGAGTTCTTGTTACCACCTGAGAAGGATTCAAAGGTAAGGTGCTTTATAAGAGGGGTTGGGGCGACCTTCGGCTATCCTCCTTTTAGAGGGTGTCTTGGCCTAGCGAACCATGCGCCTGACCTTCTACGAGCACAGCCGCTTAAGCGGGGTTTGGAAGCGAGGGGGGGACGGGATGAGGTGTTGTGCGTCGTTGATGGTTGTGGCGCCAAATGTTCGCTTAATTGTGCTAACCTACAATAGGACAGATAGGAGGGTTTTGGCAGAGATCCAGGGGAGAATGGTTGGGCGGTTCGGAGGTATCCATGAGGCTCCACGTAAGACCCCGCTTTTCTCATCAGCCCCCAGGAGTTCCAATACCGGTAGTCGACGCACAGACTCCATCATCTATCATATCTATCATCCATTATCTACGGTATCCTAAACAGCAAAAAACAGAAAAATGTCGCAATATTTCAGTAACAACACCAACTCCTCAAACAGCATTAGCGTGACAAATAACTTTACTCTTGCCGATGAGCGACCCAATATCCTCGCCTGGCTATCCCCACTAGATCCCAAGCTACGTCATCAGGATATCCGAGAACGGCGAGTCGAAAGTGTAGGAGAATGGCTCTTACAGACCGAGGAGTTTAGGACCTGGTACGCCGCTGGTAGTGGGGGAGGCGAATCCGGGAATGTTTTATTTTGCTCAGGAGATCCGGGTGTGGGCAAGACTTATATCAGGTAACTAAGAAGAACCCCAATGAACCGAAGAGAGCGGGCAAGTGCTCACAAACCGCAATGTTAGCTCATTAGTGATAGACCGGTTGTGTGATCAGGCGGAGGGACAAAATGCTACCGTCGCATGTCTTTATTTTGACTTTGCCGTCCAAAAGGATCAATCGCCCATGAGCATGCTGCGTGCCCTGTTGAAACAACTGGTTGGCGGACTGGAGGAGACCCCAGAGGAGATATCACAAGCGTACCGAACCCAAAAAAGTGCGGTTGGTGGGCGGGAGCCAGGACCTTCCGATATCATAAAGATGTTGCAGGTTACCACTTCAAAAAAGCGAACCTTCATTTGCATCGACGCCCTGGATGAGTGCGTGACAGCGCATCGAGTGAAGCTTCTTGATTCGTTGAAACTGGTTATCCAAAATTCTCCAGCCACTCGAATTTTCGTGACTGGGAGACCACAAGCTGGACCTGAGATGGCAAGGCGGCTTGCTGGGAGAGTGATGAGTGTATCCATTACCCCGAGAATTGGTGATATCGTTAGCTATCTTCGTACCCGGCTGGACGAGGACACGGAGCCGGATGCGATGGATAGTAGTCTGGAGGCGGACATCCTGAGGAAAATTCCTAAAGAGATTTCGGAAATGTAGGTTGACTCTGCGACAACGTGGAACCCTCCCCAGATTATTCACTGACGGATATACATCTAGATTCCTACTCGTTTCGTTGAATATCGATGCAATCCTGCAGGAAACCACAATCAGTCGTAGGCGGAAAAAGCTCAGCGAAATGACCGATGGTGTGGGGTTAGGGGATGCTTATGGTACAACACTGGGTCGGATAAAAGGACTGGGTGGGGAGAGATCAAGGCTCGGCATGGCCGCTCTGATGTGGATCTCTCACTCCGAGCGTCCACTGAAGCCAGATGAACTATGTCACGCCGTCGCAGTCGAAATAGGGTCCCCAAATCTCGATTCCGACAACGTTCCTTCAATTGGGACATTGCTTGCCTGTTGTCAAGGGCTTTCTACCGTGGATAAGAAGGCTTCAACAGTCCGGCTAATCCACTTTACGGTTCAACAGTGCCTACGGGCCCATCCTGAACTTTTCGGAACAGCTCATGCAACGATGGCAGAAACCTGCTTAAGTTATCTGAATTCCCACCAAGTCAAAGCTCTTTCGGCTAGTCCCTCTCCCTATCTTCAACAAATGCCCTTTCGGGAATATTCTTCTCCGGTTTCGAAATAACTGGTGCCGACTCTGTTTAGTGATTGTAATAACCGCATATCTACTAGAATCCTCTTAAAGGCGTGAAATAACGGTGATTGCATTTGGGTGGTTGCGATAGACCCTGCTCATTGCGTGATCTGCATGGCGGGTCCATATTAGCGAGTTTGACATTCTACCTGTTGTTTTTGTAGAGGTGGGAGATCGTGATAGCGGCTGGAATGACTGCACCGGTAATACACCTCTCGTATGGCTGATGAGATTGGGGGCGAGGGAGTGGGACGAGGTCAGCTTCGAAAAACTCGATATGGATTGCCGAGGACCACTGAGGCCCGTCGCTTGGGATTGGCGTGCGGGGGCTGTTGGCTGTGCTACTCGGCGGGTCGGACGTCAACCTTAATAACTAGGTAACTACGGCTGAACACCAACCGATTTTACTACTAGCGGTGGGCGCTAGAGAGTGATGAAAGAGAAAAGTGGCCTTGACTGATCTGAATTGCGTAGAAACAATACGTACAAACATATGGCTCACGATTATAAACAGGAACAGAAAAATTATGAATCCCTTACATAGGAAAATAGATAGAGAAATTTGGACGGGCAAGTCATGGATATTGGTATTTGTATGATATCCCAGCCACAAGCGGCTTCCTCCAATCAAATGATAATATCTAAACTAGGTTTCCACAGTGTTTCACCCTGCCAGAGGAAGCAGGGCCGTAAAAAGAAGGACGAGGACCCTGAGGGGAGGGTGGCAATAGGAAGGTTTATAAGGCTGTTTCGGGAATTGGGGAAATGGTAAATAACCCAAATTAAAATGTCGCAAGGGGGGCGATGACTGCACAGAGTTAGGCGGTCTCATATTGATGGGGCTGAAGTAGTGCTAAGACTCCTGCATGGCTATGCTCCGCAACCCTCTATATTGGTGTCCGGGAGATTCTATCCTGCTTGTCAGGGCTGACGTCCTCCCGTCGGAGTAGCATTTTCACCACTCCCTCATGCCCTCTCTGAGCAGCATAACCGAGTGGTGTCAAGCCTGAGAGACACCCCCTGTCGGGATTGACGCCTTCGTGTTCGAGCAGGAGTTTCACAACTCCCACATGCCCACCCGAAGCAGCCGAAATGAGTGGTGTATGGCCATAGAAATCTGGTCTGTCGGGGTTGACTTTGTCCAGCCAGAGTAGTATTTTCACCACTGCTGCTTGTCCATTTGCAGAAGCGACCCCTAGTGGTGTTTTGCGGTTATAATCTGGTTTGTCGGGGTTGACATCACCACGTCGGAGCAGAATTTTCAATATTCCTTCGCACCCATATTGAGCAGCAAACGAGAGAGGTGTTTGCCCGAAACAATCTTGTTTCTCGGGGTTGACATCAGGACGTCCAAGCAGCATTTTTACAATTTCCTCGCACCCATACTGAGCAGCAAGGGAGAGCGATGTGTCGCGGCCGGGACCTGGGTTGTCGAGGTTGCTGTCATCCTGCCCAGGTAGCGATGGTACCACTTCGGCGGGTCCGTTCATCGCTGCGATATGGACTGGTGTTCTGTTCCAAACATCTGGTTCCTCAGGGCTGACGTCGTCCCGTCCAAGTAGCATTTCCACAATTTCCTTGTTCCCCCCCCCCAGCTGCCATACTGAGCGGTGTTCTGCCCCAAGAGTCTTGTTTGTCGGGGTTGATGTCGATCCGTCCCAATAATATTATTGCCACCATCGCATTCCCTTTTTTCAGCAGCCAACCATAGTGGTGTTCGACCGCTGTTATCTGGTGTGTCGGGGTTGACATCGTCCCGTCCGAGTAGGATTTTTACCACTCCTTCGTGTCCATCCGCAGCAGCGAAAGAAAGCGGTGTTCGGCCGTCGTTATCTGGTTTATCGAGGTTGACATCGCCCCTACCAAGCAGTATGTTCACCACTCCCTCGTGCCCATTGCGGGCAGCCCAAATGAGTGGCGTTACACCGCTGTTGTCTGATTCGTCTGGTTGCACGTCTCCCCTTCCTAATCGGATTTTCACCACTTCCTCGTGCCCATACTTGGCAGCATAACAGAGTAGTGTTGGATCGTAGGTATTTGGTTTGCCGGGGTTGTCGTGGCTCTGTTCGAGTAGTATTTTCATCACGACCTCGTCCCCATTCCAAGAATCTAGATTGATTGGGGTTTCGGAGTTTCTATGCGGTTTACGGGCGTTGACGTTGTCCCGTTCAAGTTGCATTTTGGCTACTCCCTTGCGCCGATGAATAGCGATTAACCTGTTGGGCGGAGGAAGTGTGGAGGGAGGATAATGTGAGGGAGAAAGATGTGTTTGTTGATTTCTATGGAGACACGGTGGGAATGAATGATCCTTTCCTATATAAACAAGCCATATATGCCAAGCAGTCCTAAGGTTCACCCTGAGCACCTCACAAATTAACTCAACAACAAGACATAAGTGTGGTTACCTGGAAATAGAAACCAAGCGAACATTGCCAGGGTATGCTGTGATGGACTCCCGACCATCAAGACATAGCCATTCTCAAAATTTCTTTTTTGGAATGCAGGATACATAGAATAAATGACCGTTCAGATTCCGTGGAAGTGCAAGAATTGGACCACGTTACCGCCTGTAATAAACTCCGATCCACTAGGTTCTACTTTGATGATTTCGATCAACGATACTACTCGTGGTCGGCTCGGCTAATGCTTCTTTGTGATCTTGGGGTTTTAGCTGCTTTAGTAGATGGGGGGAGATGGCAGCGCCAAATGGAATCGCTGCGCGGGTAATGCGATTCGCATATGGGCTTTCTCCACTGGGTACGGGGGAATGGTGGAAATGCTATTTGGGTGGGACTAGGTCAGCTTCCACAAACTAGATATTTGTTGCCGAATACGGCGTTGACCATGCGACTGAGGTAATAACGGCCGAACAATCGCGCTCGGTGCTGAGAATGGGCGCCAGTCTGTAGTGAAAATGCTACTCAGAAGAGATAAAGTCAACCACAATAAGTCAGATAGGAGGGTCAAAAACCACTCCATTGGGCTTCTGGGAGCCGGTACGGAGATGTGGTGTGAATACTAGATAAAGCGAACACCAACAGCCCGGATAGCGATGGTCGAACCCCACTATTTTGGGCTATCACTAATAGGCACGACATTGCGGTGAAAATGCTACTTGGACAGAATAACCCAAAGCCCAACAAAGGAGATACTTCGGGTAGAACACCACTGAGTATTGCAGCCGAGAATTCCCACACAAGGGAATGGCTAAAATACTATGTGGACGGGACGACACCCATCCCAACGAACCAGACGAGTGAAAACGAACAATACCAGGTAGGGAAACGGTGGAAGGGCATGCGGGCGTGGTGACATCGCCACTCGGACGGGATGATGTCAGCCACGACAAACCAGTTCAACTGAACAATTTGGTGTTGTATTATGACAGAGTTTCTTCAGAAACTCTATCGTACCACTAGTTTGGTTTTCTTGCTCGTGTTTCCTTCTCTTTACCGCTATATTATGTCATATCGTTGACATTGATTTTCTTTTTCTCTTGTGTGAAGTACGAGCTTGGAAACAAAAGAAATGGACCCCCTTCCATTTTACACCAAAGATGGCAAATTTTTAAGCAATCACAACTCAACCAAAAACAACATAGAACTAACAAAATTAATGCTATGATGTAGGCATATACCTGGACTTTCTGGCTAGACTTTTTCAGATTTTTACCACTCCACACAAATGGCTGAGAGCTTAGAGTGCAGATTAGATGTTGTTGCAATGTACAGTCCTAACTGTTTAATAATTATACCCCTGCCCGGCAACCACGCAACACCATCACCCCCTCATCCCACCGGCAACTATGGCTCCCCCTTACTCTACCTGAGCAAAAGAAGATTGGAATAAGGAAATTTATGTTCTCTATAAGCATACAGATATGGAGTATAATAAAATAGCAAAGGCTATTGGGGTCTGCAAGGCTACTGTTCAAAATGTAGTCACAAGAGCCAAGACAAGAGGGGGAGATACCCATTATACTTCCAAGCAAGGCCCCCCACCAAGATTACCGATGCCAAAAGAAGAGCAGTAGAGGCTATTATCAATGCTGAGCCTCATTTAGCACTACGCGAAATTACCCAGAAGGCAAATATTGGTCTTGGCAAGACAACTATTGACAAGATTATTTCAGAAGCTGGTTTTACGCTTCTGATGTCAAGGAAAAAGTCATTTTGGAGGAAAGGCGAGAAGGAGAAGAGAAAAGAGTTTGCTAGGAGAATAAGGAACTGGTGGAGGGCAAGGAATTGGTTGGTTTTTGTTGATGAAGCCACTATCATCTATGATGTAAATCCCGTTGGGAGAAAGATCAGGATAAGAGCTGGTGAAGAGCTGGAAGAGAAAAACTTGAAGCCTAGCTTTAAGTCAGAAAGGACTAGCATTGGTGTCTATACTGCAATAATGAAGGGTGGGAGGACTGAGTTAATTCTTGTGAGAAAGAGGAGGGAGAAGGAAGAGACCAGTAAAAGAGACAGACTTGGCTTCAATTCCTACCAGTATGCAACTGAGATCCACCAGCCATACCGTATCCCTTTTATAGAAGGTCTGAATTGACTTTGTGACAATATCTACCTAGCTGCAGACAATGCTTTGTGGCATTGTAGTGAGGAAAATCGAAAATTGCAGGCAGACTGTGGTTACAAAAATCTCCCTTGGCCACCCATGTAACTAGTACAGGTACTGTAGCGTGTTCGCAAGGTGCTAATCACGTTATCGGTAATGGATACGATAGTTGGCAGGTGGCCTGCTCTTCCAGAGAGGAGGCGAGAGCTGAGAACTAAAGGAGGCTTCGAGAGTGTACTGAGGAACAAAGAAGTAACCATTCAACCAAGTATATTGAGATACTGTCTGTCGAAGTCTGCCTTTTCTATCGTAGAAATAGGCGGTCTTTAAGTACACAATTCTGTCCATGTCTAGCATGAACGAAACTAGTCAAAGGTATCAATCGATACATTTTGGTGAAACTAATTAAGTATCAAGAAATATTTAAAACAAAACATAAAACAAAACTAAGTATCAAACGATACTTAAAACAAACCAAGTATCAAAGAGATACTTAAAACAAAACATAAAACAAAACCAAGTATCAAACGATACTTAAAACAAACCAAGTATCAAAGCGATACTTAAAACAAAATATAAAGCAAAATCAAGTATCAAACGATACTTAAAACAAACCAAGTATCAAAGCGATACTTAAAACAAAACATAAAGCAAAATCAAGTATCAAACGATACTTAAAACAAACCAAGTATCAAAGCGATACTTAAAACAAAAACATAAAACAAAACCCATAACCGAGTACCTGTACTGGTTACACTTTTATATACAACATTGGTAAATTGATTAGTCCTATACTGGAGTCTATTATAATAAGTGCTGGCAAGAGCTGTT